>NW_017193313.1:0-9860 GCF_001704415.2 Capra hircus
CTCCACACAAGGTCTTAGGCCCCGGCATCGACGGGAGAGGAATCCCGAGAGGCCCCGAGCAACTCGCATGGGGACTGGCCTTTCCTGAGGGCACCAGAGCGGGTCCCTGAGGTCCCCGTCGTAAGTCGAGAGCACCTGCCGCAACTCGAGAAAATCCAGGAGGTTCTCCCCTCCAGGCGAGATGAGGCCCATTTCCGCTGAGGCGTCTCCAGGCTAATCACACCTAACCTCTGGAACTTCCAAAGGGTCCTTCACACCCTTGCTGCAACTCAAGAAGTTCCCCCACATACCCGTCTCCACTCGAGAGGAAGCACGAGAGTCCGCCCACATCCAGAGGAGCCCCGTTCCTGCCTCCTAGCTCGAGAGGAGGGATCCTTTCCTGCGTGTCGGAAAGAATTCCCGGAGTTCCCGTCTCATCTCAAGAGGAGGCGCTCTCCACAGGAAAGGCGAGAGGAACTCCAGGTCGTGCCACCATTCCAGAGCCCCCAGATGTCTCAGTCCATTCCATGGAAACCTGTTTCTCCTGCACTGCCTCGACTTTCTAGCCTAGGATCGACAAACAACACGGCACGTGGACAGCCTTGGGAAAGTCTCGTGGGAAAGCCTCGGAAAGCCTCGAGGGAAAGCCGCAGATACCTTGATCCACGCGAAGGGAAGCGTGACACTGCTGCTACAGCTCGGGAGGAAAGCGCACGTGCATGCCCCACTCGAGATGAGGACTGACTCCCTGGGGAGACTGGAGAAGTACCCCAAGATCCATGTCAGCACTACAAAGGAATCCTCAGGTTCCGGCACCGACTCCACACAAGGTCTTAGGCCCTGGCATCGACGGGAGAGGAACCCCGAGAGGGCCCTGAGTAACTCGCATGGGGACTGGCCTTTCCTGAGGCCACCAGAGCGGGTCCTGAGGTCCCTGTCGTAAGTCGAGAGCACCTGCCGCAACTCGAGAAAATCCAGGAGGTTCTCCCCTCCAGGCGAGATGAGGCCCATTTCGCTGAGGCCTCGAGGCTAATCACACCTAACCTCTGGAACTTCCAAAGGGTCCTTCACACCCTTGCTGCAACTCAAGAAGTTCCCGACATACCCGTCTCCACTCGAGAGGAAGCACGAGAGTCCCGCCCACATCCAGAGGAGCCCCTTTTCCGCCTCCTAGCTCGAGAGGAGGATCCTTTCCCGTGGTCGGGAAAGAATTCCCGGCGTTTCCCTCGCATCTCAAGAGGAGGCGCTCTCCACAGGAAAGGCGAGAGGAACTCCAGGGTCGTGCCACATTCCCAGAGTCCCCCAGATGTGTCAGTCCATTCCAGGGAAACCTGTTTTCCCTGCACTGCCTCGACTTTCAAGCCGAGGATCGACTCACACCACGGTGGCACGTGGGACGGCCGTGTGGGAAAGCCTCTTGGGAAAGCCTCGTGGGAAAGCCTCGAGGGAAAGCCCCTGATCCCTTGATCCCGCGAAGGGAAGCGTGACACTGCTGCTACAGCTCGGGAGGAATGCGCACGTGCATGCCCCCACTCGAGACAAGGACTGACTCCCATGGGGAGACTCCAGAAGTACCCCAAGATCCATGTCAGCACTGAGAGGAATTCTCAGGTTCCGGCGCTGACTCCACACAAGGTTTTAGGCCCCAGAATCGACGGAGAGGAAACCCGAGAGGCCCCCGAGGCCCCGAGCAACTCGCAAGGGGACTGGCCTTTCCTGAGGCCCCCAGAGCGGGTCCCTGAGGTCCCCGTGGTAAGTCGAGAGCACCGGCCGCAACTCTTGAAAATCCAGGAGGTTCTCCCCTCCAGGCGAGATGAGGCCCTTTTCCGATGAGGCTCTCGAGGCTAATCACACCTAAACGCTGGAATTTCCCAAGGGTCCTTCACACCCTTGCTGCAACTCAAGAAGTTCCCCGTCATACCCGACTCCACTCGAGAAGAAGGACGAGAGTCCCGCCCACATACAGAGGAGCCCCGTTTCCGCCTCATAGCTCTAGAGGAGGGATCCTTTCCCTGCGTGTTCGGGAAAGTATTCCCAGCGTTCCCGTCGCATCTCAAGAGGAGGCGCTCTCCACTTGAAACGGGAGAGGAACTCCAGGTTCGTGCCACCGTTCCCACACTCCCCCAGATGTCTCAGTCCATTCCAGGGAAACCTGTTTTCCCTGCACTGCCTCGACCTTCAAGCCGAGGATCGACTCACACCACGGTGGCACGTGGACAGCCCTGTGGAAAGCCTCGTGGAAAGCCTCGTGGGAAAGCCTCGAGGGAAAGCCACAGATCCCTTGATCCACGCGAAGGGAAGGCTGACTCTGCTGCTACAGCTCGAGAGGAAAACCGCACGTTCATGCCCCCACTCGAGACGAGGACTGACTCCCCTGGGGAGACTCCAGAAGTACCCCAAGATCCATGTCAGCACTGGAGAGGAATCCTCAGGTTCCGGCACCTGCTGGGAGCCAGTGTGAGGAATCCCGCCCGTACAAGGTCATGAGGAAGGAAGCTGACATACGCAAGGCGTGCTCAGACTTCAGGGACCCCTCTGCAAATTCCTAAGCACGTACCCCAACAAAAATCTGCCGGCTTTTGTGCTCTGCTTTTCCACTCTTCTGACATTTTCTGGAAAAAGTCAATTCAGGGCTTTAGTCTTCTGCATTTGAAAGAGTGTTTCAATCCAAAAACCCCTCCGATGGCTTTCTAGCCTGCCTGCACGACTCGTGCAGCTGCGCATGTGATTGTTTGAGGCCTCCTGACCGCAGGAGGCACAGAAAGCTTAAAACATCCTAGGAATGTAGGAGCTTCCGAGGAGTCAAAATCTTTAGAATAGGACTGATTAAAGGTTTCATTTTTTGGGTCAATGCTTGCTGCCAAATTTTCATATCCTTTATTTTTAGATATAGTTGGTATATAGAAAAACAAGTAGTAGACCTGGTATTAGCAACATTAGATCTTTGAGTTAAGTACCTTCTTTGTTATATCCCACTGCACCTTTGTTCTATAGAGATGTAACTTTAATGCTTTAAGGAGATGCAGATTAAAAAAAAAAAAAACACTTCAGGGGAAACAAAATTAACATTCATTAAGGAAGAGAGCCAAAAAGTGTTAACAAGCCTCTTGGCCAAAAGATAATGTAAATCACCTGAGACCTTTTGTATACAAAATGATATACGGAAAGAATCTGGGTTGCGAACGCTACATAATTTTGTGTTACCAATGATCTCCGTGTTTTATCAAAAGTATAAAAGGCCTTCTGAACAATAAAGGATGGGGGCCAGTTTCTCGAACTAGTCTCTCGGCCTGGTTTCTTGGGACTCTGGCTCCCCCCATGTCTCTCTCTCTCTCTTCTTCTCTCCCCTTCCCTCTCTCTGCTCTTTACTTTAACTTCAGGCTGAATCTCCATCTGGGGCGCGGAGGCTCGCCAGGTCTACTTACTTGCCCCGGCTGTTAAGACCCGCACGAAAGGGAGCTTAAGGCGAGGCACCCTTAGATATTCAAGCGTGCGCCGGTGGCCCAACGTAGATGGTGCAAATTCCTTGTCTGGAATTTTATTGGCCTTCCGCGTAAACCAAGCTATTCAGCCCTCTTCCTCCACTTAATCTTCTTACTACACTATAGTTTCTTAATCTAATCTTACATTAATAAACAAACAAGTCTTTCCACGCCAACGCCGTCCACCCTTCGAATTCCCTGGATCCACCGGGTCTGGACCCCGGCAAGTGGTGCCCGGAACAGGCTATTCGAAGGTAGGTTCCTCGGAGCAAAAGCTGCCCCCGGAGCACTCTCTGTTGCTCCCCCCGGAGCCACTCTCTGTTGCTCCCCCCGGAGTGACTTAATCACTCCCCCGGAGTACTTTCGGGTACTCCCCCAGTGTTGAGTGTTCCGGACGCTAGGACCCCACTCAGGGTGCCGCGGACCCCCTGTAGGATAGACAGGGTGAGGACGAGTGGGAAGTGTTCAAGGGTTTAAGAAGAAACCTGGTGCTCTAGAGGTTGAAAAGAAACCTGCTATCTTAGGGTTTAAAACAAAACCCCCCTTGGCTAAGGTAAAACCTTTTTGTCAAGGCAGACTTTTCTATAACTCTTAATTTTCTGACACGGGTAACAATGACTCAAAACAATGACACCTCTTTATACAAGTAATTTTGTAACTGTTAAACAAAAAAGACAAATTAAAGATTAAAAGGCTAGTGTTACGAGACCAATGTCCTTGGTTTCCAGAAAAGAAATTTAGATACTTGGATAAAGGTAATAAAACAGCTAAAAACTAATTATACTTTGCATGGGCCTGTAAATGCTTTTGCTCTGTAAAATATTATTACAAATGTTCTGGACCCCCGTCATGAGGCTGTTAGTTAGATAGCCTATGGGAGAGACTATAGCAGTGGATCGTAGTGGGTCTCCACCTATTACGCAGATCATATTTTCTACCATTGGCAAACAAAAGGAGAGAGACTGTACTCTTCCTCCCGAGGAAGGAGGGTGCTTATAGGACGCAGCGGCCGAGCGCCTTGTAGAGCCCCCTCCCCCTCTACCACAAACAAACCTTTAAAAGAGTTGTCTTATTTAAGGCGACCCACTGCAACCTCTGCTTGCGCCTCCCCAGGGCTTAAGAACTCCCCACTTTATATCCAAAGCCTCCCAGAACATTGCTTAAGTTTGAAAACGATAGTGACAATATTTTTGAGGCAAAAGAGCTTTTAAAACAGAGCTTGCTCCTTGCATAAAATCCCCTCAGGAGGGGCCTCACCCAACAAAAAAAAAAAAGAAAAAGGAAGAAAAACAGAAAAAAAAAAGAAAAATATTCGTAATAAAAAGGACTTTACAAATGCAAAATGTTTCTCTTGAGGCCAAATAGAACATTTTTTGCCAAAATGTCTTGCTAAACAGAGATAACAAGCCGTACCAAACAACCCCAGGTAGCTCAGGCCTGGACCTCAGTTCCACCACCTTAATAATAATAGCTCCTGACTCAGATTCCAGTGGCTAGTCCCCTGCCTGAGGACATTGTAAGACTTGTGCTGGGGCATAGCTTGCTTTCTTTTCAAAAAATTTCGGTAGTGTCTGTGTAGTAAATTCTGATTATACTAAAAAAATTGAAGTTTTGATATCGCCACCTGCTAAAACTGTGCAATTAAAATTAAAAAATAGCACAGCTTTTGCTTTTACCTTATTACCAGACAGAAAAACCAGACAAAAAAAGCCCCAGAGGATCTAGATCTAGCTTTTTGGGTGCAAAAAATTGCAGCTTCTAGCCTTTAAAAGATTTTTTAAAGATATAAAATGTCATGGCTGTTAGACAATAGACAAGGACGTTTCTTACATTGCTGAGAGACTAGCGCAGCTCCTGGCCAACATATACTACTGAAAAGGAGTTGGTGGGATTAGAAAAGGTGGTATGCAGGATAAAAATGCTATAGAGTAAGAGGTGAGAGAGAGTTTAAAACCTTGGTGAATAGTGAGCTCCCCGTTGCTGGAAGTATTCAAGCAAAGATTAAATGGTTACTTGTCATCTAAAAGGCTATAGACCAGATTTGGGTTATAAAAGATCATTAAAAAAGCTTTTCTTGCTTCTTATATTTGGGTCTGCCAAAAGTTTTAAAACTGATAATGTCCTTTTAAAGCTGCTGAGAGATTGTTTACTAACTTTAAATGATTTCCAAAAATTATTAGTTGATATTAATTGGATATGCCCACATTTAAAACTGACTTTTGTAGATTTAAAGCCTTTTGTTTGATTGCTGAAAAAAAAACAATCCTAATCCCAGTTCTAAGAAAAAGTTGACTAGTGTGACACAGTTGGCTTTCGTTAAAGTGAATGAGGCTTTAAATGATCAGTTAATTAAGATTAATATTGCCAAAAAAGGAGATTAAATTATTCTTGCCACAAAATGTATACCTACAGGATGCTTGTGACAAGAAGGCCCATTGGTTCCATCTAATGACCCCCCAAAAAATAGTTTTATCTTATCCCAACTTGGTGGAACAATGGCCTCTGCCTAAGAAAAAATTACTGCCATATTAATTTAAAAGATTAATTCAAGCATACTGATTTATTAAATTGTTTAGTAAAGAGCCATCAAAAATTGTAATTCCATATAACAAAAAACAACTTGATGCTTTTCAAATGTTTGATGATTGGCAGATTGCTATAGGAAATTCTTGTGATCAGATCTTGCATCATTTACCCTCACGTGCTTTGTTAATTCAAAAATTAAAAAAGGAGAAATTAAGTATAGTTTTCCCCCATCAGATTTTACAACATGTTCTCTTTGTAATAAGTTAAATGCTGATTCGTTTGGAACAGTAAAATAAAAAGCCATTGGTAAAGCAAAAAGATCTCCAGATAACAAAAAGATCCCGACCCAGAATTTGCTGCGGGTCGAGGAAGTGTTTATATTTTTTCCACAGGGTGCAGATTCGTCAATTTGGATCCCGGACAGACTGATTCGCCACAAAAGAAAAAGGGAACTTCTCTGCCGCCACCGCCGCGGGAAACAGCCGTGCACCAAAAGCTGCGGGCGGGGCCAGCCTGACTGACGGAACCCAGTGCACCGCACTCGCAGCCCCGTTACAGCGCCAGTGTCAGAGGGCGGGGTGAAGGCCGCTGCTCCCACCGGCAGAAGAGGCAAAAGAAACATCAAGATCCCGGCGGACTAACAGCTGCTGCAGCGCAAACTCCAACCAGAAAATGACTCTATTTACTCTATTTTGGCTTGTCTATCCTCTCCTTATGTTCTTCTTTTCACCAATGATTCCAGAAAACTTAACGTACCTAATGTAGCGACTTGTCAACCATGGATGTTTTCATCTTGTTTAACTCCTCAAAGTAATGTCTGCTCTTTTGTGGTTTTAAAGATGTCCTGTAACTGTAACAACTTATTGATATGATAATTATGTTCTTGCTGTGTTACAATAACTGTTATTGTTACTATGGCAGCGGTCATTGACTCAACAAGTGTAAATGCCCAATATGTTAAAAAATCAAGTTTTAGGTGTTTTGGAACAGCTCAGATATTAGTTTAGACTTAGGGAAACTGCATAACCAGATTCAGACCTTGGAACACTCCCGATTAGATTTTACCACCTCAGGAGAAGCCAATGACTTTTTCCACTCTTTCTCTAACTTCATTTCTGGAAAGACTATTCTGTCTACTCTTTATAATCTTGCTCCTCGTAATCATTCTTCCCTGTATTGTCTAGATTCTTCGGCAGAGCATTCGGAATCTCGCGACAGAACTGCACCTGATTTTAAACATAAATAATTAATTATTTAAAATAAAAACAGGGTGAGATGCTGGGAGCCAGTGTGAGGAATCCCGCCCGTGACAAGGTCATGAGGAAGGAAGCTGACATACGCAAGGCGTGCTCAGACTTCAGGGACCCTCTGCAAATTCCTAAGCACGTACCCCCAAAAATCTGCCGGCTTTTGTGCTCTGCTTTTCCACTCTTCTGACATTTTCTGGAAAAAGTCAAATCAGGGCTTTAGTCTTCTGCATTTGAAAGAGTGTTTCAATCCAAAAACCCCTCCGATGGCTTTCTAGCCTGCCTGCAGGACTCGTACAGCTGCCGCATGTGATTGTTTGAAGCCTCCTGAGGCAGGAGGCACAGGAAGCTTAAAACATCCTAGGAATGTAGGAGCTTCCGAGGAGTCAAAATCTTTAGAATAGGACTGATTAAAGGTTTCATTTTTTGGGTCAATGCTTGCTGCTAAATTTTCATATCCTTTATTTTTAGATATAGTTGGTATATAGAAAAACAAGTAGTAGACCTGGTATTAGCAACATTAGATCTTTGAGTTAAGTACCTTCTTTGTTATATCCCACTGCACCTTTGTTCTATAAGAGATGTAACTTTAATGCTTTAAGGAGATGCAGATTAAAAAAAAAAAAACAACTTCAGGGGAAACAAAATTATCATTCATTAAGGAAGAGAGCCAAAAAGTGTTAACAAGCCTCTTGGCCAAAAGATAATGTAAATCACCTGAGACCTTTTGTATACAAAATGATATACGGAAAGAATCTGGGTTGCGAACGCTACATAATTTTGTGTTACCCAATGATCTCCGTGTTTTATCAAAAGTATAAAAGGCCTTCTGAACAATAAGGATGGGGGCCAGTTTCTCGAACTAGTCTCTCGGCCTGGTTTCTTGGACTCTGGCTCCCCCCATGTCTCTCTCTCTCTCTTCTTCTCTCCCCTTCCCTCTCTCTGCTCTTTACTTTAACTTCAGGCTGAATCTCCATCTGGGGCGCGGAGGCTCGCCAGGTCTACTTACTTGCCCCGGCTGTTAAGACCCGCACGAAAGGGAGCTTAAGGCGAGGCACCCTTAGATATTCAAGCGGGCGCCGGTGGCCCAACGTAGATGGTGCAAATTCCTTGTCTGGAATTTTATTGGCCTTCCACGTAAACCAAGCTATTCAGCCCTCTTCCTCCACTTAATCTTCTTTACTACACTATAGTTTCTTAATCTAATCTTACATTAATAAACAAACAAGTCTTTCCAAGCCAACGCCTGTCTACCCTTCGAATTACCTGGATCCACTGGGGGTGGACCCCGGCAGGCACCGAATCCACACAAGGTCTTAGGCCCTGGCATCGACGGGAGAGGAATCCCGAGAGGGCCCCGAGCAAACTCGCATGGGGACTGGCCTTTCCTGAGCCACCAGAGCGGGTCCCAGTGGTCCCCGTCGTAAGGCGAGAGCAACTACGCACAACTCGAAAAAAATCCAGGAGATTCTCCCATCCAGGGGAGATGAGGCCCATTTCCGCTAGAGGGCGTCTCGACTTAAACACACCTAACCTCTGGAATTCCAAAGGATCCCTTCACACCCTTGCTGCAACTCAAGAAGTCCCCAACATACCCGTCTCCCACTCCGAGAGGAAGCACGAGAGTCCCGGCCACATCCAGAGGAGCCCGTTTCCGCCTCCAAGTTCGAGAGGAGGGATTCTTTTCTGCGTGCTCGGGAAAGAATTCCCGGCGTTCCTGTCGCATCTCAAGAGGAGGCGCTGTCCACAGGAAAGGCGAGAGGAACTCCAGGGTCGTGCCACCATTCCCAGAGTCCCCCAGATGTCTCAGTCCATTCCAGGGAAACCTGTTTTCCCTGCACTGCCTCGACTTTCAAGCCGAGGATCCACTCACACCATGATGGCACGTGGGACAGCCCTGTGGGAAAGCCTCGTGGGAAAGCCTCGTTGGAAAGCGTTGAGGAAAAGCCACAGATCCCTTGATCCACGCAAAGGGAAGGGTGACAATGCTGCTACAGCTCGGGAGGAAAGCGCACGTGCATGCCCCCACTCGAGACGTGGACTGACTCCCCTGGGAAGACTCCAGAAGTACCCAGGATCCATGTCAGCACTGGAGAGGAATCCTCAGGTTCCGGCACCGACTCCAAACAAGGTCTAAAGGCCGGCATCGAAGGGAGAGGAATCCCGAGAGGCCCCGAGCAACTCGCATGGGGACTGGCCTTTCCTGAGGCCACCAGAGCGGGTCCCTGAGGTCCCCGTCGTTAGTCGAGAGCACCAGCCGAACTCGAGAAAATCCAGGAGGTTCTCCCTTCCAGGCGAGATTAGGCCCATTTTGCTGAGGCGATTCGACGCTAATCACACCTAACCTCTTGAATTTCCAAAGGGTCCTTCACACCCTTGCTGCAACTCAAGAAGTTGCCCGACATACCCGTCTCCACTCGAGAGGAAGCACGACAGTCCCGCCCACATCCAGAGGAGAGCCCCGTTTCCGTCTCATAGTTCGAGAGGAGGGATCTTTCCTGCGTGGTCGGGAAAGAATTCCCGGCGTTCCGTCGCATCTCAAGAGGAGGCGCTCTCCACCGGAAAGGCAAGAGGAAACTCCCGGCCCCCCATTCCAGAGTCCACAGATGTCTCAGTCCATTCCAGG
>NW_017193314.1:0-9859 GCF_001704415.2 Capra hircus
GCTCTTTCCTGGGAGGAGTCTAAATGCAAGGCAAATCTGGGCAAGGCTGCCCCCGGCCGAACAGCCTTGAGCGGGGAACCCTGCCAGATCTGGGCTCTAGCAGAGCTAGAGCTCTGCCGTACTGGAGGCGCACTTAGCTCCGTGAAAGCAGGGCTTTCGCTTGACGGGGCTGGGCTGCCTCCTCTTCCCCGAGGGAGGCGCTTCCCTGCTGGCTGTGCTCTCACCTATCAGGCGGGGCGCAGCGCTCCTCCAGCAGGTCTTGCCTCAGGGGCTGCTTCCCCTGAGTTGGGGCTGTGGGCCGGAACCCAGACACGCAGGATAAGGCCCCCCAACCACCTGCCACATGTCTCTGCTGGGGAGGAGAGTGCTAGGGAACCTTCGTCTCTCACACACTTTCTAGGCACCCACGGAGTCAGCCTCTGGGAGTGTGGGGATGCAAAACCCAGCCAGGGGGCCCTTGGAACCTGGTGCTCTCCGTGCGGAGCTTGTCTGGGCGGCCAAGCAACCGCTGAAGTGCCCTACTGTTGCCTTCTCTTCCCTCTGACAGAGCTTTCACTGCTGGAGCCCTTGGCAGTGTGCAACCCACCAGCCCCTAAGCCCTCCTCAAGGACGCTTGGGACCTAAGTGCAAAGGCAAGGCAGGGGCAGAGCTGAAGCCAGGAAGGCGCCAGTGGCGTTTCCGAGCCTCACACAGCCTGCTCCTTCCTGGGGAGGAGCCTTAAAGCAAGGCAAGTCTGCGCAAGGCTCGCCTATGGCAGAGCATCTTGGTGCCAGGAACTCTGCCAGATCGGGCCTCTGAACAGAGCTAGAGATCTGCCGTACTGGAGTCGCACTTAGCTTCTGGAAGCAGGGATTTCAGCTTGACGGGGACTTGCTGCCTCCTCTTCCCCGAGGAGGCTCGCTTCCCTGCTGGCTGTGCACTCGCCTATCAGGCGGGGGCGCAGGCTCCTCCAGCAGGTCTTGCCTCAGGGGCTGCTTCCCTGAGTTGGGGCTGTGGGCAGGAACCCAGACACGCAGGATCAGGCCCCAAACACCTGCACATGTCTCTGCTGGGGAGGAGAGTGCTAGGGAACCTACGTCTGTCATACACTTTCTGGGCACCCAAGGAATCAGCCTCCGTGTGTGCGGGGCTGAAAACCCCAGCCAGGGGCCCTGGGAGCCTGGTGCTCTCCGTGTGGCGCTGAATCTGGGCGGCCAAGCAAACCGCTGGAGGAGCCCTGCAGTTGCCCTTCCCTTCCCTCTGACAGAATTCTCACTGCTGGAGCCCTTGGCAGTGTGCAACCCACCAGCCCCTAAGCTCTCCTTAAGGAGGACTGGGACCTAAGTGCAAAGGCAAGGCAGGATTGGAGCTGAGGCAAGAAAGGCGCCAGTGGCGACTCCAGGCTCCTGCTGCCTGCTCCTTCCTGGAGAGGCAGCCTAAAAGCAAGGCAAGTCTGGGCAAGGCTAGCCCCGGCAGAGCAGCCTCGCGCCAGGAACTCTGCCAGATCGGGGCTCTGAGCAGAGCTAGAGCTCTGCCGTACTGGAGGCGCACTTAGCTCCGTGCAAGCAGGGCTTCAACTTGACGGGGCTGGGCTGCCTCCTCTTCCCCGAGGAGGCTCGCTTCCCTGCTGGCTGTGCACTCGCCTATCAGGCGGGGGCGCAGGGCTCCTCCAGCAGGTCTTGCCTCAGGGGCTGCTTCCCCTGAGTTGGGGCTGTGGGCAGGAACCCAGACACGCAGGATCAGGCCCCAACACCTGCACATGTCTCTGCTGGGGAGGAGAGTGCTAGGGAACCTACGTCTGTCATACACTTTCTGGGCACCCAAGGAATCAGCCTCCGTGTGTGCGGGGCTGAAAACCCCAGCCAGGGGCCCTGGGAGCCTGGTGCTCTCCGTGCGGCGCTGATTCTGGGCGGCCTAGAAACCGCTGGAGGAGCCCTGCAGTTGCCCTTCCCTTCCCTCTGACAGAGCTCTCACTGCTGAAGCCCTTGGCAGTGTGCAACCACACCAGCCCCCTAAGCCCTCCCAACGACGCCTGGCACCTATGTGCAAAGGCAAGGCAGGATTGGAGCTGAGGCAAGGAAAGGCGCCCAGTGGCGTCTCCCAGGCTCCTGCTGCCATGCTCCTTCCTGGAGGGCAGCCTAAAAGCAAGGCAAGTCTGGGCAAGGCGAGCCCCCGCCAGAGCAGCCTCGCGCCAGGAACCTCTGCCAGATCGGGGCTCTGAGCAGAGCTAGAGCTCTGCCGTACTGGAGGCGCCACTTAGCTCCGTGCAAGCAGGGCTTTCAACTTGACGGGGCTGGGCTGCCTCCTCTTCCCCCGAGGAGGCTCGCTTCCCTGCTGGCTGTGCACTCGCCTATCAGGCGGGGGCGCAGGGCTCCTCCAGCAGGTCTTGCCTCAGGGCTGCCTTTCCCCTGAGTTGGGGCTGTGGGCAGGAACCCAGACACGCAGGATCAGGCCCCAAACACCTGCACATGTCTCTGCTGGGGAGGAGAGTGCTAGGGAACCTACGTCTGTCATACACTTTCTGGGCACCCAAGGAATCAGCCTCCGTGTGTGCGGGGCTGAAAACCCCAGCCAGGGGCCCTGGGAGCCTGGTGCTCTCCGGTGGCGCTGATTCTGGGCGGCCAAGCAAACCGCTGGAGGAGCCCTGCAGTTGCCCTTCCTTCCCTCTGACAGAAGTTCTCACTGCTGGAGCCCTTGGCAGTGTGCAACCCACCAGCCCCCTAAGCTCTCCTTCAAGGAGGACTGGGACCTAAGTGCAAAGGCAAGGCAGGATTGGAGCTGAGGCAAGAAAGGCGCCAGTGGCGACTCCCAGGCTCCTGCTGCCTGCTCCTTCCTGGAGAGGCAGCCTAAAAGCAAGGCAAGTCTGGGCAAGGCTAGCCCCCGGCAGAGCAGCCTCGCGCCAGGAACTCTGCCAGATCGGGGCTCTGAGCAGAGCTAGAGCTCTGCCGTACTGGAGGCGCACTTTAGCTCCGTGCAAGCAGGGCTTTCAACTTGACTGGGGCTGGGCTGCCTCCTCTTCCCCGAGGAGGCTCGCTTCCCTGCTGGCTGTGCACTCGCCTATCAGGCGGGGGCGCAGGGCTCCTCCAGCAGGTCTTGCCTCAGGGGCTGCTTCCCTGAGTTGGGGCTGTGGGCAGGAACCCAGACACGCAGGATCAGGCCCCAACCACCTGCACATGTCTCTGCTGGGGAGGAGAGTGCTAGGGAACCTACGTCTGTCATACACTTTCTGGGCACCCAAGGAATCAGCCTCCGTGTGTGCCGGGGGCTGAAAACCCCAGCCAGGGGCCCTGGGAGCCTGGTGCTCTCGGTGCGGCGCTGATTCTAGGCGGCCTAGAAACCGCTGGAGGAGCCCTGCAGTTGCCCTTCCCTTCCCTCTGACAGAGCTCTCACTGCTGGAAGCCCTTGGCAGTGTGCAACCCACCACCCCCTAAGCCCTCCCCAACCACGCCTGGCACCTATGTGCAAAGGCAAGGCAGGATTGGAGCTGAGGCAAGGAAGGCACCAGTGGCGTCTCCCAGGCCTCGCTCAGACAGCTCCTTCCTGGGGAGGGAGCCTAAAAGCAAGGCAAGTCTGGGCAAGGCGAGCCCCCGGCGAGCAGCCTCGCGCCAGAAACTCTGCCAGATCGGGGCTCTGAGCAGAGCTAGAGCTCTGCCGTACTGGAGGCGCACTTAGCTCCGTGCAAGCAGGGCTTTCCTCTTGACTGGGCTCGGCTGCCTCCTCTTCTCCCGAGGAGGCTCGCTACCACTGCTGGCTGTGCTCTCGCCTATCAGGCGGGCGGCGCAGGGCTCCTCCAGCAGGTCTTGCCTCAGGGGCTGCTTCCCCTGAGTTGGGGCTGTGGGCAGGGAACCCAGACACGCAGGATCAAGGCCCCAACCACCTGCACATGTCTCTGCTGGGGAGGAGAGTGCTAGGGAACCTACGTCTGTCATACACTTTCTAGGGCACCCAACGGAATCAGCCTCCGTGGATGTGGGGGCTGCAAAACCCCAGCCAGGGGCCCTGGGAGCCTGGTGCTCTCGGTGCGGCGCTGATTCTAGGGCGGCCAAGAAACCGCTGGAGGAGCCCTGCAGTTGCCCTTCCCTTCCCTCTGACAGAGCTTCTCACTGCTGAAGCCCTTGGCAGTGTGCAAACCCACCACCCCTAAGCCCTCCTCCAACGACGCCTGGCACCTAATGTGCAAAGGCAAGGCAGGATTGGAGCTGAGGCAAGGAAGGCGCCAGTGGCGTCTCCCAGGCTCGCTCAGACAGCTCCTTCCTGGGGAGGGAGCCTAAAAGCAAGGCAAGTCTGCGGCAAGGCGACCTCGGCCGAGCAGCATCTTGCGCCAGGAACTCTGCCAGATCGGGCCTCTGAGCAGAGCTAGAGCTCTGCCGTACTGGAGGCGCACTTAGCTTCCGTGCAAGCAGGGCTTTCAGCTTGACGGGGACTGGCTGCCTCCTCTTCCCCGAGGAGGCTCGCTTCACCTGCTGGCTGTGCACTCGCCTATCAGGCGGGGGCGCAGGGCTCCTCCAGCAGGTCTTGCCTCAGGGGCTGCTTCCCCTGAGTTGGGGCTGTGGGCAGGAACCCAGACACGCAGGATCAGGCCCCAAACACCTGCACATGTCTCTGCTGGGGAGGAGAGTGCTAGGGAACCTACGTCTGTCATACACTTTCTGGGCACCCAAGGAATCAGCCTCCGTGTGTGCGGGGCTGAAAACCCCAGCCAGGGGCCCTGGGAGCCTGGTGCTCTCCGTGTGGCGCTGAATCTGGGCGGCCAAGCAACCGCTGGAGGAGCCCTGCAGTTGCCCTTCCCTTCCCTCTGACAGAATTCTCACTGCTGGAGCCCTTGGCAGTGTGCAACCCACCAGCCCCTAAGCTCTCCTTAAGGAGGACTGGGACCTAAGTGCAAAGGCAAGGCAGGATTGGAGCTGAGGCAAGAAAGGCGCCAGTGGCGACTCCCAGGCTCCTGCTGCCTGCTCCTTCCTGGAGAGGCAGCCTAAAAGCAAGGCAAGTCTGGGCAAGGCTAGCCCCCGGCAGAGCAGCCTCGCGCCAGGAACTCTGCCAGATCGGGGCTCTGAGCAGAGCTAGAGCTCTGCCGTACTGGAGGCGCCACTTAGCTCCGTGCAAGCAGGGCTTTCAACTTGACGGGGCTGGGCTGCCTCCTCTTCCCCGAGGAGGCTCGCTTCCCTGCTGGCTGTGCACTCGCCTATCAGGCGGGGGCGCAGGGCTCCTCCAGCAGGTCTTGCCTCAGGGGCTGCTTCCCCTGAGTTGGGGCTGTGGGCAGGGAACCCAGACACGCAGGATCAGGCCCCAACCACCTGCACATGTCTCTGCTGGGGAGGAGAGTGCTAGGGAACCTACGTCTGTCATACACTTTCTGGGCACCCAAGGAATCAGCCTCCGTGTGTGCGGGGCTGAAAACCCCAGCCAGGGGCCCTGGGAGCCTGGTGCTCTCCGGTGCGGCGCTGATTCTAGGCGGCCTAGAAACCGCTGGAGGAGCCCTGCAGTTGCCCTTCCCTTCCCTCTGACAGAGCTCTCACTGCTGAAGCCCTTGGCAGTGTGCAACCCACCACCCCTAAGCCCTCCCCAACGACGCCTGGACCTATGTGCAAAGGCAAGGCAGGATTGGAGCTGAGGCAAGGAAGGCACCAGTGGCGTCTCCCAGGCTCGCTCAGACAGCTCCTTCCTGGGGAGGGAGCCTAAAAGCAAGGCAAGTCTGGGCAAGGCGAGCCCCCGGCGAGCAGCCTCGCGCCAGAAACTCTGCCAGATCGGGGCTCTGAGCAGAGCTAGAGCTCTGCCGTACTGGAGGCCCACTTAGCTCCGTGCAAGCAGGGCTTTCCTCTTGACTGGGCTCGGCTGCCTCCTCTTCTCCCGAGGAGGCTCGCTACACTGCTGGCTGTGCTCTCGCCTATCAGGCGGGCGCGCAGGGCTCCTCCAGCAGGTCTTGCCTCAGGGGCTGCTTCCCCTGAGTTGAGGCTGTGGGCGGGAACCCAGACACGCAGGATAAGGCCCCAACCACCTGCACATGTCTCTGCTGGGGAGGAGAGTGCTAGGGAACCTACGTCTCTCACACACTTTCTAGGCACCCACGGAGTCAGCCTCTGGGAGTGTGGGGATGCAAAACCCAGCCAGGGGCCCTTGGAACCTGGTGCTCTCCGTGCGGAGCTTTGTCTGGGCGGCCAAGGAACCGCTGAAGGAGCCCTGCTGTTGCCCTTCGCTTCCCTCTGACAGAGCTTTCACTGCTGGAGCCCTTGGCAGTGTGCAACCCACCAGCCCCTAAGCCCTCCTCAAGGACGCTTGGGACCTAAGTGCAAAGGCAAGGCAGGGGTAGAGCTGAAGCCAGGAAGGCGCCAGTGGCGTTTCCGAGCCTCACACAGCCTGCTCCTTCCTGGGGAGGGAGCCTTAAAGCAAGGCAAGTCTGCGCAAGGCTCGCCTATGGCAGAGCATCTTGGTGCCAGGAACTCTGCCAGATCGGGCCTCTGAACAGAGCTAGAGATCTGCCGTACTGGAGTCGCACTTAGCTTCGTGTAAGCAGGGATTTCAGCTTGACGGGGACTTGCTGCCTCCTCTTCCCCCGAGGAGGCTCGCTTCCCTGCTGGCTGTGCACTCGCCTATCAGGCGGGGGCGCAGGGCTCCTCCAGCAGGTCTTGCCTCAGGGGCTGCTTCCCCTGAGTTGGGGCTGTGGGCAGGAACCCAGACACGCAGGATCAGGCCCCAAACACCTGCACATGTCTCTGCTGGGGAGGAGAGTGCTAGGGAACCTACGTCTGTCATACACTTTCTGGGCACCCAAGGAATCAGCCTCCGTGTGTGCGGGGCTGAAAACCCCAGCCAGGGGCCTGGGAGCCTGGTGCTCTCCGTGTGGCGCTGAATCTGGGCGGCCAAGCAACCGCTGGAGGAGCCCTGCAGTTGCCCTTCCCTTCCCTCTGACAGAATTCTCACTGCTGGAGCCCTTGGCAGTGTGCAACCCACCAGCCCCTAAGCTCTCCTTAAGGAGGACTGGGACCTAAGTGCAAAGGCAAGGCAGGATTGGAGCTGAGGCAAGAAAGGCGCCAGTGGCGACTCCCAGGCTCCTGCTGCCTGCTCCTTCCTGGAGAGGCAGCCTAAAAGCAAGGCAAGTCTGGGCAAGGCTAGCCCCCGGCAGAGCAGCCTCGCGCCAGGAACTCTGCCAGATCGGGGCTCTGAGCAGAGCTAGAGCTCTGCCGTACTGGAGGCGCACTTAGCTCCGTGCAAGCAGGGCTTTCAACTTGACGGGGCTGGGCTGCCTCCTCTTCCCCCGAGGAGGCTCGCTTCCCTGCTGGCTGTGCACTCGCCTATCAGGCGGGGGCGCAGGGCTCCTCCAGCAGGTCTTGCCTCAGGGCTGCTTCCCCTGAGTTGGGGCTGTGGGCAGGAACCCAGACACGCAGGATCAGGCCCCAAACCACCTGCACATGTCTCTGCTGGGGAGGAGAGTGCTAGGGAACCTACGTCTGTCATACACTTTCTGGGCACCCAAGGAATCAGCCTCCGTGTGTGCGGGGCTGAAAACCCCAGCCAGGGGCCCTGGGAGCCTGGTGCTCTCCGGTGCGGCGCTGATTCTAGGGCGGCCTAGAAACCGCTGGAGGAGCCCTGCAGTTGCCCTTCCCTTCCCTCTGACAGAGTTCTCACTGCTGGAAGCCCTTGGCAGTGTGCAACCCACCAGCCCCTAAGCCTCTCCTTAAGACGGACCTGGGACCTAAGTGCAAAGGCAAGGCAGGATTGGAGCTGAAGGCAAGGAAAGGCGCCAGTGGCGATCTCCCAGGCTCCTGCTAGCCTGCTCCTTCCTGGAGAGGCAGCCTAAAAGCAGGCAAGTCTGGGCCAAGGCTAGCCCCCGGCAGAGCCAGCCTCGCGCCAGGAACTCTGCCAGATCGGGGCCTCTGAGCAGAGCTAGAGCTCTGCCGTACTGGAGGCGCACTTAGCTCCGTGCAAGCAGGGCTTTCAACTTGACGGGGCTGCGGCTGCCTCCTCTTCCCCCGAGGAGGCTCGCTTCCCTGCTGGCTGTGCACTCGCCTATCAGGCGGGGGGCGCAGGGCTCCTCCAGCAGGTCTTGCCTCAGGGGCTGCTTCCCCTGAGTTGGGGCTGGTGGGCGAGGAACCCAGACACGCCAGGATCAGGCCCCAAACACCTGCCACATGTCTCTGCTGGGGAGGAGAGTGCTAGGGAACCTACGTCTGTCATACACTTTCTGGGCACCCAAGGAATCAGCCTCCGTGTGTGCGGGGCTGAAAAACCCCAGCCAGGGGCCCTGGGAAGCCTGGTGCTCTCCGGTGGGCGCTGATTCTAGGCGGCCAAGAAACCGCTGGAGGAGCCCTGCAGTTGCCCTTCCCTTCCCTCTGACAGAGCTCTCACTGCTGAAGCCCTTGGCAGTGTGCAACCCACCACCCCCTAAGCCCTCCCCAACGACGCTGGCAACCTATGTGCAAAGGCAAGGCAGGATTGGAGCTGAGGCCAAGGAAGGCACCAGTGGCGTCTCCAGGCTCGCTCAGACAGCTCCTTCCTGGGGAGGGAGCCTAAAAGCAAGGCAAGTCTGGGCAAGGCGAGCCCCCGGCGAGCAGCTCCGCGCCAGAAACTCTGCCAGATCGGGCTCTGAGCAGAGCTAGAGCTCTGCCGTACTGAGGCCCACTTAGCTCCGTGCAAGCAGGGCTTTCCTCTTGACTGGGCTCGGCTGCCTCCTCTCTCCCGAGGAGGCTCGCTACACTGCTGGCTGTGCTCTCGCCTATCAGGCGGCGCGCAGGGCTCCTCCAGCAGGTCTTGCCTCAGGGCTGCTTCCCCTGAGTTGGGCTGTGGGCGGGAACCCAGACACGCAGGATAAGGCCCCAACCACCTGCACATGTCTCTGCTGGGGAGGAGAGTGCTAGGGAACCTACGTCTCTCACACACTTTCTAGGCACCACGGAGTCAGCCTCTGGGAGTGTGGGGATGCAAAACCCAGCCAGGGGCCCTTGGAACCTGGTGCTCTCCGTGCGGAGCTTTGTCTGGGCGGCCAAGGAACCGCTGAAGGAGCCCTGCTGTTGCCCTTCGCTTCCCTCTGACAGAGCTTTCACTGCTGGAGCCCTTGGCAGTGTGCAACCCACCAGCCCCTAAGCCCTCCTCAAGGACGCTTGGGACCTAAGTGCAAAGGCAAGGCAGGGGTAGAGCTGAAGCCAGGAAGGCGCCAGTGGCGTTTCCGAGCCTCACACAGCCTGCTCCTTCCTGGGAGGGAGCCTTAAAGCAAGGCAAGTCTGCGCAAGGCTCGCCTATGGCAGAGCATCTTGGTGCCAGGAACTCTGCCAGATCGGGCCTCTGAACAGAGCTAGAGATCTGCCGTACTGGAGTCGCACTTAGCTTCGTGTAAGCAGGGATTTCAGCTTGACGGGACTTGCTGCCTCCTCTTCCCCGAGGAGGCTCGCTTCCCTGCTGGCTGTGCACTCGCCTATCGGCGGGGGCGCAGGGCTCCTCCAGCAGTCTTGCCTCAGGGGCTGCTTCCCCTGAGTTGGGCTGTGGCAGAACCCAGACACGCAGGATCAGCCCAAACACCTGCACATGTCTCTGCTGGGAGGAGAGTGCTAGGGAACCTACGTCTGTCATACACTTTCTGGCCCACAAGGATCAGCCTCGTTGTGCGGGGCTGAAAACCAGCCAGGGCCTGGGACCTGGTGCTCTCGTGTGGCGCTGATTCTAGGCGGCCTAGAAACCGCTGGAGGAGCCCTGCATTGCCCTTCCCTTCCCTCTGACAGAGCTCTCACTGCTGAAGCCATTGGCAGTGTGCAACCCACCACCCCCTAAGCCCTCCCCAACCACTGGCACCTATGTGTAAAGGCAAGGCAGGATTGGAGCTGAGGCAAGGAAGGCACCAGTGGCGTCTCCCAGGCTCGCTCAGACAGCTCCTTCCTGGGAGGGAGCCTAA
>NW_017193315.1:0-9859 GCF_001704415.2 Capra hircus
GGGGACTCTGGGAATGGGGGCACGACTCTGGAGTTCCTCTCGTTTTTCCTCTGGGAGAGCGCCTCCCCTTGATGTGGGACGGAATGCCGCGAATTCTTTCCCGACCACGCAGGAAAGGATCAAACCTCTCGAGCAATGAGGAGGAAACGTGGCTCCTCTGGATGTGGGCGGGACTTTCCTGCTTCCTCTCGAGTGGAGACGGGTATGTCGGAGAACTTCTTGAGTTGCAGCAAGGGTGTGAAGGACCCTTTGGAAGTTCCATAGGTTAGGTTTGATTAGCCTCGAGACGTCTCAGGGAAATGGGCCTCATCTCGCCTGGAGGGGAGAAACCTCCTGGATTTTCTCGAGTTGCGACAGGTGCTCTCGACTTACGACGGGGACCTCAGGGACCCGCTCGTGGTGGCCTCAGAAAAGGCCAGTCCCCATGCGAGTTGCTCGGGTGCCTCTCGGGTTTCCTCTCCCGTCATGCCGGGGCCTAAGACTTGTGTGGCTTCGGTACCGGAATCTGAGGATTCCTCTCAGTGCTGACATGCTTCTTGGGGTACTTCTGGAGTCTCCCAGGGAGTCAGTCCTCGTCTGAGTGGGGACATGCACGTGCGCTTTCCTCCCGAGCTGTAGCAGCAGTGTCACGCATCCCTTCGCCTGGATCAAGGATCTGTGGCTTTCCCTCGAGGCTTTCCCACGAGGCTTTCCCACGAGGTTTTCCCACAGGGATGTCCCACGTGCCACCGTGGTGTGAGTCCATTCTCCGGCTAGAAAGTCGAGACAGTGCAGGGAAAACAGGTTTCCCTGGAATGGACTGAGACATCTGGGGACTCTGGGAATGGTGGCACGACCCTGGAGTTCCTCTCGCCATTCCTGTAGAGAGCGCCTCCTCTTGAGATGCGACGGGAACGCCGGGAATTCTTCCCGACCACGCAGGGAAAGGATCACTCCTCTCGAGCTAGGAGGCGGAAACGGGGCTCCTCTGGATGTCGGCGGGCCTCTGGTGCTTCCTCTCGAGTGGAGACCGGTTTGTCGAGGAACTTCTTGAGTTGCAGTAAAGGTGTGAAGGACCCTTTGGAAGTTCCAGAGGTTAGATATGATTAGCCTCCAGACGGTCAGCGGAAATGGGCCTCATCTCGCCTGGAGGGGAGAACCTCCTGGATTTTCTCGAGTTGCGGCAGGTGCTCTCGACTTACGACTGGGACCTCACGGACCCGCTCTGGTGGCCTCAGGAAAGGCCAGTCCCCATGCGAGATGCTCGGGGCCTCTCGGGATTCCTCTCCCGTCGAAGCCGGGGCATAAGACCTTGTGTGGAATCGGTGCCAGAACCTGAGGATTCCTCTCCAGTGCTGACATGGATCTTGGGGTATTTCTGGAGTCTCCCCAGGGGAGTCAGTCCTCGTCTCGAGTGGGGTCATGCAGGTGCGCTTTCCTCCCGAGCTGTAACAGCAGTGTCGCACTTCCCTTGGCGTGGATCAAGGGATCTGGGACTTTCCCTCGACGCTTTCCCACGAGGTTTTCCCACGAGGCTTTCCCACAGGGCTGTCCCACGTGCCACCTTGGTGTGAGTCGATCCTCGACTTGAAAGTCGAGGCCAGTGCAGGGAAAAAAGGTTTTCCCTGGAATGGACTGAGACTTCTGGGGGAATCTGGGAATATTGACACGACACTGGAGTGCGTCTCGACTTTCCTGTGGAGAGCGCCTCCTCTTGAGATGCGACCGGAACGCCGGGAATTTTTTTCCGACCACGCAGGGAAAGGATCCCTCCTCTCGAGCTAGGAGGCGGAAACGGGTCTTCGCTGGATGTGGGCTGGACTCTCGTGCTTCCTCTCGAGTGGAGACCGGTTTTTCGAGGAACTTCTTGAGTTGCAGTAAGGGTGTGAAGAACCCTTTGGAAGTTCCAGAGGTTTAGGTGTGATTAGCCTCGAGACGCCTCAGCGGAAATGGGCCTCATCTCGCCTGGAGGGGAGAACCTCCTGGATTTTTTCGAGTTGGGACAGGTGATATCGACTTAAGACGGGGACCTGAGGGACCCGCTCTGGTGGCCTCAAGAAAGGCCATTCCCCATGCGACTTGCTCGGGGGCCTCTCGGGATTCCTCTCCCGTCGATGCCGGGGCCTAAGACCTTGTGTGGATTCGGTGCCAGAACCTGAGGATTCCTCTCCAGTGCTGACATGGATCTTGGCATCCTTAAAGGCGAGATGAGCCCCATTTCCGCTGAGGCGTCTCGAGGCTAATCACACCTAACCTCTGGAACTTCCAAAGGGTCCTTCACACCCTTGCTGCAACTCAAGGAGTTCTCTGACATACCCGTCTCCACTCGAGAGTATCAAGATCTTCCCGCCCACTTTCAGAGGAGCACTGTTTCCACCTCATAGCTCGAGAGGAGGGATCCTTTCCCTGCGTGGTCTGGAAAGCATTCCCGGCGTTCCAGTCGCATCTCAAGAGGAGGCCCTCTCCACAGGAAAGGCTAGAGAAACTCCAGGGTCGTTCCACCATTCCCAGAGTCCCCCAGATGTCTCTGTCAATTCCAGGGAAACCTTTTTTCCCTGCACTGCCTCGACTTTGAAGCCGAGGATCGACTCACACCACGGTGGCACGTGGGAGCAGCCCTGAGGAAAATCCTCGTGGGAAAGCCTCATTGGAAAGCCTCGAGGGAAAGCTGCAGATCCCTTGATACATGCTAAGGGAAGTGTGACACTGCTTCCACAGGTCGGAAGGAAATTGAACGTGCATGCCCCCACTAGAGACTAGGACTGACTAACCTGGGGAGACTCCAGAAGAACCCCAAGATCCATGTCCGCACTGGAGAGGAATCCTCACGTTCCGGCACCGACTCCACACAAGGTCTTAGACCCCGGAATCGACGGGAGAGGAAACCCAAGAGGCCCCCGAGCAACCTGCAAGGGGACTGGCCTTTCCTGAGGCCACCAGATCGGGTCCCTGAAGTCCCCGACGTAAGTCGACAGCTACCTGCCGCAACTCGAGAAAATCCAGGAGGTTCTCCCCTCCAGGCCAGATGAGGCCCATTTTCCTGAGGCCTCTCGAGGATAATCACACCTATCCTCTGGAACTTCCAAAGGGTCCTTCACACCCTTGCTGCAACTCAAGAAGTTCACCGACATACCCGTCTCCACTCGAGAGGAAGCACGAGAGTCCCGCCCACATCCAGAGGAGCCCCGTTTCCGCCTCATAGCTGGAGAGGAGGGATCCTTTCCCTGCGTGGTCGGGAAAGAATTCCCGGCGTTCCCGTCTCATCTCAAGTGGAGGCGCTCTCCACAGGAATGGCGAAAGGAACTCCAGGGTCATGCCAACAATTCCCAGAGTCCCCCAAATGTCTCAGTCCATTCCAAGGAAACCTGTTTTCCCTGCACTGCCTCGACTTTCAAGCCGAGGATCAACTCACACCACGAAGCAACGAGGGACAGCCTTGTGGGAAACCCTCGAGGAAAGCCTCGATGGAACGCCACAGATCCCATGATCCACGCGAAGGAAAGCGTGACACTGCTGCTACAGCTCGGGAGGAAAGCGCACGTGCATGCCCCCACTCGAGACGAGGACTGACTCCCCTGGGGATACTCCAGAAGTACCTCAAGATCCATGTAAGCACTGGAGAGGAATCCTCAGGTTCCGGCACCGACTCCACACAAGGCCTCAGGCCCCGGCATCGACGGGAGAGGAATCCCGAGAGGCCCCTCAGCAACTTGCATGGGGACTGGCCTTTCCTGAGGCCACCAGAGCGGGTCCCTGAGGTCCCCGTTGTAAGTCGAGAGCACCTGGGGTAACTCGAGAAAATCAAAGAGGTTCTCCCCTCCAGGCGAGATGAGGCCCATTTCCGCTGTGGCGTCTCAAGGTTAATCACACATAACCTCTGGAACTTCCAAAGGGTCCTTCACACCTTTGCTGCAACTCAAGAAGTTCCCTGACATACCCGTCTCCACTCCAGAGGAAGCACGACAGTCCAACCCACATCCAGAAGAGCCCCGTTTCCGCCTCCTAGCTCGAGAGGAGGGATCCTTCCCCGCGTAGTTGTGAAAGAATTCCCGGCTTTCCCGTTCCATCTCAAGAGGAGGCGCTCTCCACAGGAACCGCGAGAGGAACTCCAGGGTCGTGCCACCATTCCCACAGTCCCCCAGATATCTCAATCCTTTCCAGGGAAAACTGTTTTCCCTGCACTGCCTCGACTTTCAAGCCGAGGACCGACTCACACCACGGTGGCACGTGGGACAGCCCTGTGGGAAAGCCTCGTGGGAAAGCCTCGTGGGAAAGCCTCGAGGGAAAGCCCCTGATCCATTGATCCAGGAGAAGGGAAGCGTGACACTGCTGCTACAGCTCGGGAGGAAAACGCACGTGCATGCCCCCACTCGAGACGAGGACTGACTCCCCTGGGGAGTCTCCAGAAGTACCCCAAGATCCATGTCAGCACTGGAGAGGAATCCTCAGGATCCGGCACCCACTGCTCACAAGATCTTAGGCCCTGGCATCGTCGGGAGAGGAATCCCGAGAGGCCCCAGAGCAACTCGCATGGGGACTGGCCTATCCTGAGGCCACCAGAGCGGGTCCCTGAGGTCCCCATCTTAAGTCGAGAGCACCTGCCTCAACTAGAGAAAATCCAGGAGGTTCTCCCCTCCAGGCGAGATGAGGCCCATTTCCGCTGAGGCGTCTCGAGGCTATTCACACCTAAACTCTGGAACTTCCATAGGGTCCTTCACACCTTTGCTGCAACTCAAGAAGTTCCCCGACATACCTGTCTCCACTCGAGAGGAAGCACGAGAGTTCCGCCCACATCCAGAGGAGCCCCGTTTCCGCCTCCTAGCTCTAGAGGAGGGATCCTTTCACTGCGTGGTCGGGACAGAATTCCCGGCATTCCCGTCGCATCTCAAGAGGAGGCGCTCTCCACAGGAAAGGCGAGAGGAACTCCAGGGTCGTGCCACCATTCCCAGACTACCCCAGATGTCTCAGTCCATTCCAGGGAAACCTGTTTTCCCTGCACTGCCTCCACTTTCAAGCCGAGGATCGACTCACACCACGGTGGCACGTAGGACAGCCCTGCGGGAAAGCCTCGTGGGAAAGCCTCGTGGGAAAGCCTCGAGGGAAAGCCACAGATACCTTGATCCACAAGAAGGGAAGCGTGACACTGGTGCTACAGCTCGGGAGGAAATCGCACGTGCATGCCCCCACACGAGACGAGCACTGACTCCCCCGGGGAGACTCCAGAAGTACTCCAAGTTCCATGTCAGCACTGGAGTGGAATCCTCAGGTTCCAGCACCGACTCCACATAAGATTTTAGGCCCGGGCATTGACGGGAGAGGAATTCCGAGAGGCCCCCGAGCAACTCGCATGGTGACTGGCCTTTCCTGAGGCCACCAGAGCGGGTCCCTGAGGTCCCCGTCGTAAGTTGAGAGCACCTGCCGCAACTCGAGAAAATCCAGGAGGTTCTCCCCTCCAGGCGAGATGAGGCCCATTTCCGCTAAGGCGTCTCGAGGCTAATCACACCTAACCTCTGGAACTTCCAAAGGGTCCTTCACACCATTGCTGCAACTCAAGAAGTTCCCTTTCATACCCGTCTCCACTCAAAAGGAAGCACGAGAGTCCCGCCAACATCCAGAGGAGCCCCGTTTCCGCCTCCTACCTCGAGAGGAGGGATCCTCTCCCTGCGTGGTAGGGAAAGTAATCCCGGCGTTCCCGTCGCATCTCAAGAGGAGGCTCTCTTCCACAGGAAAGGCGAGAGGAACTCCAGTGTCGTGCCACCATTCCCAGAGTCCCCCAGATGTCTCAGTCCATTCCAGGGAAACTTGTTTTCCCTGCACTGCCTCGAATTTCAGGACGAGGATCGACTCACATCACGGTGGCACGTGGGACAGACCTGTGGGAAAGCCTCGTTGGAAAGCCTGGTGGGAGAGCCACAGATCCCTTGATCCACGCGAAGGGATGCGGGACACTGCTGCTACAGCTCGGGAAAAAAGCTCAAGTGCATGCCCCGACTCGAGACGAGGACTGACTCCACTGGGGAGACTCCAGAAGTACCCCAAGTTCCATGTCAGCACTGGATTGGAATCCTCAGGTTCTGGCAGTGACTGCACACAAGGTCTTAGGCCCAGCATCGACGGGAGAGGAATCCCGAGAGGCCCACGTGGAACTCCATGCGGAATGGCCTTTCCTGAGGCCACCAGAGCGGGTCCCTGATGTCCCCGTCGTAAGTCGAGAGCACCTGCCGCAACTCGAGAAAATACAGGAGGTTCTCCCCACCAGGTCAGATGAGGCACATTTCCGCTGAGGCTTCTCGAGGCTATTCACACCTAACCCCTGGAACTTTCAAAGGGTCCTTCACACCGTTGCTGCAACTCAAGAAGTACCCCGACATACCAGTCTCGACTCGAGAGGAAGCATGAGAGTCCCGCCCACATCCAGAGGAGCCCCGTTTCCAAGTCCTAGCTCGGAAGGAGGGATCCTTTCCCTGCGTGCTCGGGAAAGAATTCCCTGCGTTTCCGTCGCATCTCAAGAGGAGGCGCTCTCCAAAGGAAAGGCGAGAGGAACTCCAGGGTCGTGCCACCATTCCCAGAGTCCCCCAGAAGTCTCAGTCCATTCCAGGGAAACCTGTTTTCCCTGCACTGCCTCGACTTTCAAGCCAAGGATCGACTCACACCACGGTGGCCACGTGGGACAGCCCTGTGGGAAAGACTCGTGGGAAAACCCCGTGGGAAAGCCTCGTGGGAAAGCCTCGAGGGAAAGCCACAGATCCCTTGATCCAAGCGAAGGGAAGCGTGACACCGCTGCTACAGCTCGAGAGGAAAGCGCACGTGCAGGCCCCCACTCGAGACGAGGACTGACTCCCCTGGGGAGACTCAGAAGTACCCCAAGATCCAAGTCAGCACTGGAGAGGAATTCTCAGGTTCTGGCACCGATGCCACACAAGGTCTTATGCCAGGGTGACACTGCTGCTACAGCTCGAGAGGAAAGCTCACGTGCAGGCCCCCACTCGAGACGAGGACTGACTCCCCTGGGGAGACTCAGAAGTACCCCAAGATTCATGTCAGCACTGGAGAGGAATCCTAAGGTTCCGGCACCGACTCCACACAGGTCTTAGGCCCCGACTTCGACGGGAGAGGAATCCCGAGAGGCCCCCGAGCAAGTCCCATGGGGACTGGCCTTTCCTGAGGCCACCAGAGCGGGTCCCTGAGGTCCCAGTCGTAATTCGAGAGCACCTGCCTGCAACTCGAGAAAATCCAGGAGGTTCTCCCCTCCAGGCGAGATGAGGCCCATTTCCGCTGAGGCGTCTCGAGGATATTCACACCTAACCTCTGGAACTTCCAAAGGGTCCTTCACACCCTTTTTGCAACTAAAGAAGTTCCCCGACATACCCGTCCCCACTCGAGAGGAAGCACCGAGAGTCCCGCCCACATCCAGAGGAGACCCGTTTCCGCCTCTGAGCTCGACGGAGGGATCCTTTCCCTGCGTGCTCGGGAAAGAATTCCCGGCGTTTCCGTCGCATCTCAAGAGGAGGCGCTCTCGACAGGAAAGGCAGAGGAACTCCAGGGTGGTGCCACCATTCCCAGAGTCCTCCAGATGTCTCAGTCCATTCCAGGGAAACCTGTTTTCCCTGCACTGCGTCGACTTTCAAGCTGAGGATCGACTCACACCAAGGTGGCACGTGGGAGAGCCCTGTGGGAAAGCCTCGTGGGAAAGCCTCGTGGGAAAGCCTCGAGGGAAAGCCACAGATCCGTTGAGCCACTCGAAGGGAAGCGTGACACTGCTGCTACAGCTCGGGAGGAAAGCGCACGTGCATACCCCCACTCGAGACGAGGACTGACTCCCCTGGGAGACTCCAGAAGTACCCCAAGATCCATGTCAGCAGTGGAGAGGAATACTCAGGTTCCGGCACTGACTCCACACAAGGTCTTAGGCCCCAGCATCGACGGGAGAGGAAACCCGAAGGCCCCGGAGCAACTCGCAAAGGGACTGGCCTTTCCTGAGGCCACCAGAGCAGGTCCCTGAGGTCCCCGTCGTAAGTCGAGAGCACCTGCCGCAACTCGAGAAAATCCAGGAGGTTCTCCCCTCCAGGCGAGATGAGGCCCATTTCTGCTGAGGCGTCTCGAGGCTATTCACACCTAAACTCTGGAACTTCCAAAGGGTCCTTCACACCCTTTTTGCAACTCAAGAAGTTCCCCGACATACCCGTCTCCACTCGAGAGGAAGCACGAGAGTCCCGGCCACATCCAGATGTGCCCGTTCGGGTCTCCTAGCTCGACGGAGGGATCAATTCCCTGCGTGCTCGGGAAAGAATTCCCGGCGTTTCCGTCGCATCTCAAGAGGAGGCACTCTCGACAGGAAAGGCAGAGGAACTCCAGGGTGTTGCCACCATTCCCAGAGTCCTCCAGATG
Source organism: Capra hircus (assembly GCF_001704415.2). Classification (NCBI taxonomy): domain Eukaryota; kingdom Metazoa; phylum Chordata; class Mammalia; order Artiodactyla; family Bovidae; genus Capra; species Capra hircus. Next base: position 8,368 of record NW_017193315.1, read on the forward strand.
TCTCAGTCCATTCCAGGGAAACCTGTTTTCCCTGCACTGCGTCGACTTTCAAGCGTGAGGATCGACTCACACCAAGGTGGCACGTGGGACAGCCCTGTGGGACAAGCCCTCGTGGGAAAGCCTCGAGGGAAAGCCACAGATCCCTTGATCCACGCGAAGGGAAGCGTGACACTGCTGCTACAGCTCGGAGGAAAGCGCACGTGCATGCCCCCACTCGAGACGAGGACTGACTCCCCTGAGGGAGACTCCAGAAGTACCCCAAGATACCATGTCAGCACTGGAGAGGAATCCTCAGGTTCCGGCACTCGACTCCACACAAGATCTTAGGCCCCGGCATCGACGGGAGAGGAATCCCGAGAGGCCCCGAGCAACTCGCATGGGGACTGGCCTTTCCTGAGGCCACCAGAGCGGGTCCCTGAGGTCCCAGGTCGTAAGTCGAGAGCACCTGCCGCAACTCGAGAAAATCCAGGAGGTTCTCCCCTCCAGGCGAGATGAGGCCCATTTCCGCTGAGGCGTCTCGAGGCTATTCACATCTAACATCTGGAACTTCCAAAGGGTCCTTCACACCCTTGCTGCAACTCCAAGAAGTTCCCCGACATACCCGTCTCCACTCGAGAGGAAGCACGAGAGTCCCGCCCACATCCAGAGGAGCCCCGTTTCCGCCTCCTAGCTCGAGAGGAGGGATCCTTTTCCCTGCGTGTCGGAAAGAATTCCCGGCGTTTCCCGTCGCATCTCAAGAGGAGGCGCTCTCCACAGGAAAGGCGAGAGGAACTCCAGGGTCGTGCCACCATTCCCAGAGTCCCCAGATGTCTCAGTCCATTCCAGGGAAACCTGTTTTCCCTGCACTGCCTCGACTTTCAAGCCACGGATCAGACACACACCGACGGTGGCACGTGGACAGCCCTGGTGGGAAAGCCCTCGGGGAAAGCCTCGTGGAAACTAAGATGTCCCTTGATCCACGCGAAGGGAAGCGGTGACACTGCTGCTACAGCTCTGCGAGGAAAGACCACCGTGCATGGCCCCCACGAGACGAGGACTGACTCCCCTGGGGAGACTCCAGAAGTACCCAAGATCCATGTCAGCACTGGAGAGGAATCTCAGGTTCCGGCACCGACTCCACAAGGATCTTAGGCCCCGCATCGACGGGAGAGGAATCCCGAGAGGCCCCGAGAAATCGCATGGGGACTGGCCTTTCCTGAGGCCACCAGAGCGGTCCTGAGGTCCCAGTCGTAAGTCGAGAGCACCTGCCGCAACTCGAGAAAATCCAGGAGGTTCTCCCTCCAGCGAGATGAGGCCCATTTCCGCTGAGGCTTTCGAGGCTAATTCACACTAACATCTGGAACTTCCAAAGGGTCCTTAACACCTTGCTGCACTCAAGACGTTCCCGGCATACCCGTCTCCACTCGAGAGAAGCACGAGAGTCCGCCCACATCCAGAGGATCCCCGTGGCTCGCCTCCTAGCTCGAGAGGAGGATCCTTTCCCTGCGTGGTC
>NW_017193316.1:0-9859 GCF_001704415.2 Capra hircus
GCTGAGGATCGACTCACAAAACGGTGGCACGTGGGACAGCCCTGTGGGAAAGCCTCGTGGGAAAGACCGAGGAAAGCCTCGAGGGAAAAGAAAACAGATCCCATGATCCACGCGAAGGGAAGCGTGACACTGCTGCTACAGCTCGGGAGGAAAGCGCATGGTGCATGCCCCCCACTCGAGACGAGGACTGACTCCCCTGGGGAGACTCCCAGAAGTACCCAAGATCCCTGTCAGCAATGGAGAGGAATCCTCAGGTTTCACCCGACTCCACACAAGGTATAGTCCCGCCCAGCATCGACGGAGAGGAACCCGAAGGGCCCCCGAGCAACTCGCATGGGGACTGGCCTTTCCTGAGGCCACCAGAGCGGGTCCCTGAGGTCCCCTTCGTAAGTCGAGAGCACCTGCCGCAACTCGAGAAAATTCAGGAGGTTCTCGCCTCCAGGCGAGATGAGGCCCATTTCCGCTGAGACGTCTCGAGCTAAGCACACCTAACCTCTGGAACTTCCGAAGGGTCCTTCACACACTTGCTGCAACTCAAGAAGTTCCCTGACTTACCCGTCTCCTCTCGAGAGGAAGCACGAGAGTCCCGCCAACATCCAGAGAGACCCGTTTCTGCCTCCTAGCTCAAGAGGAGGGTTCCTTTTCTTCGCCCGAGAAAGAATTCTTCGTCGCATCTCAAGAGGAGGCGCTCTCCACAGGAAAGGCGAGAGGAACATCAGGGTCGTGCCACCATTCCCAGAGGCCCTCAGATGTATCAGTCCATTCCAGAGAAACGTATTTTCCCTGCACAGCCTCGACTTTCAAGCCGAGGATTGACTCACATCACGGTGGCACGTGGGACACCCCCTGTGGGAAAGCCTCGTGGGAAAGCGTCGAGGGATAGCCACAGATCCCTTGATCCACGCGAAGGGAAGAGTGACACTGCTGTTACTGCTCGAAAGGAAAGCGCACGTGCATGCACCCACTCGAGACACAAGGACTGACTCCCCTGGGGAGACTCCAGAAGTACTCCAAGTTCCATGTCAGGACTGGAGGGGAATCCTCAGGTTCCGGCACCGACTCCACACAAGGTCTTAGGCCCCGTCATTGACGGGAGTGGAATCCGAGAGGCCCTGGAGCAACTTGCAAGGTGACTGGCCTTTCCTGAGGCCACCAGAGCGGGTCCCTGAGGTCCCCGTCGTAAGTCGAGAGCACCTGCCACAACTCGAGAAAATCCAGGAGGTTCTCCCCTCCAGGCGAGATGAGGCCCATTTCCGCTGAGGCGTCCTGAGGCTAATCAAACCTAACCTCAGGAACTTCCAAAGGGTCCTTCACACCCTTGCTGCAACTCAAGAAGTTCCCCGACATTCCCGTCTCCACTCGAGAGGAAGCACGTGAGTCCCGCCCAAATCCAGAGGAGCCCGTTTCTGCTCCTAGCTCGAGAGGAGGGATCTTTTCCCTGCATGGTCGGGAAAGATTTCCAGGCATTCCTGTCGCATCTCAAGGGGAGGCACTCTCCACAGGAAAGGTGAGATGAACTCCAGGGTCGTTCCACCATTCCAGAGCCCCCAGATGTCTCAGTCCATTCCAGGGAAAACTCTTTTCCCTGCACTGCCTCGACTTTCACGCTGAGAATCGACTCACACCACGGTGGCACGTGGGACAGCCCTGTGGGAAAGCCTCGTGGGAAAGCCTCCTGGGAAAGCTCGAGGGTAAGCCACAGATGCCTTGATCCACGCGAAGGAAAGCGTGACACTGCTGCTACAGCTCGGGAGGAAAGCGCACGTGCATGCCCCCACTCGAGACGAGGTCTGACTCCCCTGGGGAGAATCCAGAAGTACCCCAAGATCCATGTCAGCACATGGGAGAGGAATCCTCAGGTTCCGGCTCAACCGACTGCACACAAGGTCTTAGGCCCCAGGCATCGACAGGATAGGAAATCCGAGAGGCCCCGAAGAACTCGCATGGGGACTGGCCTTCCTGAGGCCACCAGAGCGGTTCCCTGAGGTCCCCGGTCGTAATGTTGAGAGCACCTGCCGCAACTCGAAAAAATTCAGGAGGGTTCTGCCTCTCCAGGCGAAATGAGGCCCATTTCCGCTGAGACGCTCTCGAGGCTAATCACACTCTAACCTCTGGAACTTCCGAAAGGGTCCTTCACACCCATGCTGCAAACTCAAGAAGATATCCATGACATTACCCGTCTCCTCTCGAGAGGAAGCACGAGAGTTCCCGCCAACATCCAGAGGAGACCCGTTTCGCCCTCCTAGCTCAGAGTGGAGGGATATCCTTTCCCTGCGTGGTCGGGGAAAGAATTCCCGGCGTTCCCGTCGCATCTCAAGAGGAGGCGCTCTCCACAGGAAAGGCGAGAGGAACATCCAGGGTCGTGCCACCATTCCCAGAGTCCCCTCAGATGTATCAGTCCATTCCAGGAAAACGTGTTTTCCCTGCCACAGCCTCGACTTTCAAGCCGAGGATCGACTCACATCCACGTGGCACGTGGACCGCCCCTGTGGGAAAGCCTCGTGGGAAAGCCTCGAGGGGAAAGTCACAGATCCCTTGAGCCACGCGAAGGGAAGCGTGACACTGCTGCTTACTAGCTCGAGAAGGAAAGCGCAACGTGCATGCCACCCACTCGAGACGAGGACTGACTCCCCTGGGGAGACTCCAGAAGTACCCCAAGATCCATGTCAGCACTGGAGAGGAATCCTCAGGTTCCGGCACCCACTCCACACAAGATCTTAGGCCCCGGCATCGACGGGAGAGGAATCCCCAAGAGGCCCCGGAGAAACTCGCATGGGGACTGGCCTTTCCTGAGGCCACCAGAGCGGGTCCCTGAGGTCCCCGTCGTAATCGAGAGCACCTGCCGAAACTCAAGAAAATCCAGGAGGTTCTCCCCTCCAGGCGAGATGAGGCCCATTTCCTCTGAGGCGTCTCAGGCTAATCACACCTAACCTCTAGGAACTTCCAAAGGGTCCCTCACAACCTTGCTACAACTCAAGAAGTTCCCCGACATACCCGTCTCCACTCGAGAGAAGGCACGAGAGTCCCGCCCACATCCAGAGGAGCCACCGTTTCCGGCTCCTAGCTCGAGAGGAGGGATCCTTTCTCTGCGTGGTCGGGAAAGAATTCCCGGCGTTCCCGTCGCATCTCAAGAGGAGGCGCTCTCCACAGGAAAGGCCGAGAGGAACTGCCAGGGTCGTGCCACCATTCCCTGAGTCCCCCAGATGTCTCAGTCCATTCCAGGGAAACCTGTTTTCCCTGCACTGCCTCGACATTCAAGCCGAGCGATCGACTGACACCACGGTGGCCACGTGGGACAGCCGATGTGGGAAAAGCCTCGCTGGGAAAGCCTCGTGGGAAAGCCACAGGGACCCGCTCTGGTGGCCTCAGGAAAGGCCAGTCCCCATGCGAGTTGCTCGGGGGCCTCTCGGGATTCCTCTCCCTTCGATGCCGGGGCCTATGAACTTGTGTGGAGCCGGTGCCTGAACCTGAAGATTCCTCTCCAGAGGCTGACATGGATCTGGGGTACTTCTGGAGTCTCCCCAGTGGAATCAGTCCTCGTCTGGAGTGGGGGCATGGCACGTGCTCTTTCCTCCCGATCTGTTGCAGAAGTGTCACGCTTCCCTTCGTGTGGATCAAGGGATCAGGGCTTTCCCTCGAGGGTTTTCCAGGAGGCTTTCCCACGAGGCTTTCCCACAGGGCTGTCCAACGTGCCACCGTGGTGTGAGTCGATCCTCGGCTTGAAAGTGGAGGTAGTGCAGGGAAAACAGGTTTTCCTGGAATGGACTGAGACATCTGGGGGACTCTGGGAATGGTGGCACGACCCTGCAGTTCCTCTCGCCTTTCCTGTGGAGAGCGCCTCCTCTTGAGATGCGACGGAAAGGCCGGGAATTCTTTCCCGACCACGCAGGGAAAGGATCCCTCCCCTCGAGCTAGGAGGTGGAAACGGGGCTCCTCTGGATGTGGGCGGGACTCTCGTGCTTCCTCTCGAGTGGAGACGTGGTATGTCGGGGATCTTCTTGAGTTGCAGCAAGGGTGTGAAGGACCCTTTGGAAGTTCCAGAGTTTAGTGTGATTAGCCTCGATCCCTCAGCGGAAATGGGCCTCATCTCGCCTGGAGGGGAGAACCTCCTGGATTTTCTCGAGTTGTGGCAGGTGATCTCGACTTACGACGGGGACCTCAGGGACCCGCTCTGGTGGCCTCAGGAAAGGCCAGTACACATGCGAGTTGCTCGGGGCCTCTTGGTGCCTCTCGAGTATTCCTGTCCCGTCGATGCTGGGGCCTAAGACCTTGTGTGGAGTCAGCTGGCCTGGAACCTGACGGATTCCTCTCCCAGTGCTGACATGGATCTTGGGGTACTTCTGGAGTCTCCCCAGGGACGTCAGTCCTCGTCTCGAGAGGGGTCATGCACGTGCGCTTTCCTCCGAGCTGTACCAGCCAGTGTCGCGCTTCCCTTCACGTGTGGATCAAGGGATCTGTGGCTTTCCCACGAGGCTTTCCCACGAGGCTTTCCCACGAGGCTTTCCCACAGGGCTGTCCCACGTGCCACCGTGGTGTGAGTCCGATCCTCGGCTTGGCAGTCGAGGCAGTGCTAGGAAAACAGGTTTCCCTGGAATGGACTGAGACATCTGGGGGACTCTGGGAATGGGGCCTGATCCTGGACTTCTTCTCGCCTTTCCTGTGGAGAGCACCTCCTCTTGAGATGCGACTGGAACGCTAGGAATTCTTTGCTGACAACGCAGGGAAAGGATCCTCCTCTCCAGCTAGCAGGCGGAAACGCGGCCACTCTGGATATGGACGGGACACTACGATTCCCCTAGAGTGGAGACGGGTATGTCGGGGAACTTCTTGAGTTGCAGCAAGGGTGTGAAGGACCCGTTGGAAGTTCCAGAGGTTAGGTGTGATTAGCCTAGAGACGCCTCAACTTAAATGGGCCTCATCTCGCTGGAGGGGAGAACCTCCTGGATTTTCTCGAGTTGCGGCAGGTGCTCTTGACTTACGACGGGACCTCAGGGACCCTATAGTGGCCTCAGGAAAGGCTAGTCCCCATGCGAGTTGCTCTTGGGCCTCTCGGGATTCTCTCCCGTAGATGCTGGGCCTAAGACCTTGTGTGGAGTCAGTGCCGGAACCTGAGGATTCCTCTCCAGTGCTGACATGGATCTTGGCATACTTCTGGAGTCTCCCCAGGGGAGTCAGTCCTCGTCTCGAGTGGGGCCATTCACGTGCGCTTTCCTCCGAGCTGTAGCAGCAGTGTCACGCTTCCCTTCGTGGGGATCAAGGATCTGTGGATTTCCCTCGAGGCTTTCCCACGAGGCTTTCCCACAGGGCTGTCCACGTGCCACCGTGGTGTGAGTCGATCCTCGGCTTGAATGTCGAGGCAGTGCAGGGAAAACAGGTTCCCTGGAATGGACTGAGACTTCCAGGGGGACTCTGGGAATGGTGGAACGACCCCGGAGTTCTCTCGCCTTTCCTGTGGAGAGCGCCTCTTCTTGAGATGCGACAGGAACGCCGGGAATTCTTTCCCGAACACGCAGGGAAAGGATCCCTCCTCTCGAGCTAGGAGGCGGAAACGGGGCTTCTCTGGATGAGGGCGGGACTCTCGTGTTTCCCTCGAGTGGAGACGGGTATGTCGGGAACTTCTTGAGTTGCAGCAAGGGTGTGAAAGGACCCTTTGTAAGTTTGCAGAGTTAGGTGTGATTAGCCTCGAGACGCCTCAGCAAATGGGCCTCATCTCGCCTGGAGCGGAGAACCTCCTGGATTTTCTCGAGTTGCGGCAGGTGCTCTCAACTTACGACGGGGACCTCAGGGCCGCCGCTCTGTTGGCCTCAGGAAAGGCCAAGCCAGTCCATGTCGATTGCTTCTGGCCTCTCGGGATTCCTCTCCCGTTAGACTGCGGGCCACAGCGGGTCGCCCTGGTCCCCATCGAGTCGATGCAGCACCTGCGAGCAACTCGAGAAAACCAGGAGGTTCTCCCCTCCAGGCGAGATGAGCGCAATTTCCGCTGAGGCTTCTCGAGCTAATCACATCTAATATCTGGAACTTCCAATGGGGGTTCTTCACACTTGCTGCAAACTCAACAAGTTCCCCAAGCATACCCGTCCTCATTCGAGAGGAACACGAGTAGTCCCCGCCCAATCCAGAAGAACCCCGTTTCCGCCTCCCTACGGCTCGAGGGGAGGGATTCCTTTCCCAGCGTGGTCGGAAAAGAATTCCCGGCGTTCCCCGTTGCATTGCTCAAAGAGAGGCGCTCTCCACACGAAAGCGAGAAGGAACTCGGGGATTCGTGCACCAATTTCCCAGAGTCACACCTGGAAGTCTCAAGTCCCATTCCAGGAGAACACTGTTTCCCTGCACTGCCTCGAATTTCAAGCGAGGATCGGACTCACACCACGGTGGCACGTGACAGCCCTGTGGGAAAGCCTCGTGGGAAAGGCCTCAGGAAATCACAGAATCCCTGTGATCCCCACGATAGGGAAGCGACACTAGACTGCGCACAGCTCGGAGGAATAGCGCACGTGAAGGCCCCACTCGAGACGAAGGACTTGATCTGCCCCTGGGGAGACTCCAGAGTATCCAAGATACATGTTCAGCAAACTGGAGAGGATCCTCAGGTTCCGGCACTGACTCCACACAAGGTCCTTAGGCCCCGCATCTACGGGATGAGGAATCCGCGAGAGGCCCAAGAGCAACTCGCATTGGGGACTGGCCTTTCCTGAGCGACTGCCCCACTATAGCGGGTCCCTGAGGTCGCCATCGTATGTCGAGAGCACTCTGCCGCACTCGACAATCGCAGGAGGTTCTCCCCTCCAGGCGAGATGACCCCATTTTAAGTTGAGGCGTCTCCTAGGCTATATCACACCTAAGACCTCTGAACTTCCAAACGGGTCCCTTCCACCCTTGCTCAACTCAAGAAGTTTCCCACGACATAACCCGTTCTCCACTCTATGGAATCCGTAGTGCCGCTCGTCCATATCCAAGAGATGGCCGCGTTTCCGCCTGCCTAGCTTGGAGGAGGAGGATCCTTTCCCTGCGTTGTCAGCAAAAAGAATTCCTAGCGTTCCAGTTAAGCATTCTCAAGAGAGCCTCTCCAACAGGAAAAGGCGAGAAGAAGTCCAGGATCAGGCCCCATTCCAGAGCCCAGAGTCTCAGTCCATTCACAGGAAACCTGTTTTCGGCTAGCACTGCGTCGACTTTGAAGCCGAGGATCGCACTCACACCATACGTGGCAACGTGGAGACAAGCCCTTGTGGGAAAGCGCTCGTGGGAAGAGCCTCGGTGGGAAAGCCTCGCTGGAAAGCCACAGAATCCCTTGATCCACGTGAAGTGGAGCGCGACACTGTGCTAACAGCTCGGAAGGAAGCGCTCGTGCGATGAAACCCTCTCGAGACAGACTGACTCCCCTTGGGGAACTACCAGAAGTACCGGCCAAGATCCATGTTCAGCACGGAGAGGGAATCGTCAGGTTCCAGCACTTGACTCCACACAAGGTCTTGGCCCAGCAGTCGACGGGGACAGGAAACTCGAGAGCACCCAAAGAGCCCCCGACAACTCGCATTTGTACTCGGCTTTTCTGAGGCCACCAGAGCGGGGATCCCTGAGGTCCCGTCGTAAGTCGAGAATACCTGCAACAACCGAGAAATCACAAGGAGGTTCATCCCCCAGGCGAGATGAGGCCCATTTCCGCTGAGATCGGCAGGCTAGATCAGCACTAAAACTGCTGGAATCTTCCAAGGGTCGCTTCACACGCCTTGCTGGCCACACAAGAAGATGCCCGCGACATACACGTCCCACACACCCACGCAGAGTCGCCCACATCCAGAGAGGAGCCCCGTTTCCGCGAGCCGCCTCCTAAGCTCGAGGGGGAGGGGATCTTTCCTGCGATGTAGGAAAGAATTCCCGCCCTTACACGTCGCTCTCACGAGGCCCTTCCTACGAGCGAGAGGTAGCGAGTGATGCACCCATTCGCAGAGTCCCCAGAATGATCTGTCAGTCCATTCCAGAATACACTGTTTCCCTGCAGCTACCTCCACTTTCAAGCCGAGGATCGACCACACCACGGTGGCACGTTGGAGCCCTGTGGGAAAAGCTGCGTGGAAGCCTCCTGGAAACCTCGAGGGAAAGCCCCTGATCCCATTGATCCACACGAAGGGAAGCGTGACACTTCTCAACAGATCGGGAGGAAAGAGCACGGCATGCCCCCAACTCCAGACGAGGACTGGATCTCCACGGGGAGACTCCAGAATACCACCAGGATCCATTCAACCTCTGGAAGGAACTTTCAGGTCAGGCACCGCTCCACACAAGTTTTAGGCCCGCATCCGAAGGAAGAGGAATCTCGAGAAGGGCCCCCGAGCAACTCGCATGGGACTGGCCTTCCTGGGACACCAGAAGCGGGTCCTGTGTGGCTTTCCCTACGAGGCTTTCCCAACGAGGCTTTCCCACATGGCTGTCCCACGTGCCACCGTGTGTCAGTCGATCCTCGGCTTAAATTCGAGGCAGTGCAGGGAAAACAGGTTTCCTGGAATGGACTTGAGACATCTGGGGACTCAAGGGTATGGTGGCAGACCCTGCGAGTTCCTCTCGCTTCCTGTGGAGAGCGCCTCCTCTGAAAGATGCGACGGGAACGCCGGGAATCTCTTTCCCGACCACGCAAGAGAAATGGATCCATCCTCTCGAAGCTAGAGCGCGGAAACGGTGCTCCTCTGGATGTGGGCGGCGACTCTAGTGCTTCTCTCGAGTGGAAGCGGTATGTCGGGGAACTTCTTGAGTTGTAGCAAGGTTGTGAGGGACGGCCTCTTGAAGTTCTAGAGGTTAGGTGTGATTTAGCCTGAGACGGCCATCAGAGGAAAATGGCCTCATCTCGCCTGTAGGGAGAATCCTCCTGGAATTTTTCCTTGGAAGTTTCCAGGAGGTGCCTCGAATTACGACGGGACCTCAGGGACCCGCTCTGGCGGCCTCCAGGAAAGGCCAGTCCCATGCGAGTTTCTCGCGGGGCCTCTTGGCTTCCTCTCCCAGTCGATGCCGGGGCCTAAGATCTTGTGTGGAGTGGGTGCCGGAACGCTGAGGATCTCTCCAGTGCTGACATGGATCTGGGTATCTTCTGGAAGTCTCCCAGGGGAGTCAGTCCTTGCTCGAGTGGGTGCATGCACGTTCGCTTTCCTCGAGCAGTAACAGCATGTCACTCTTTCCTTCGCGTTGGCTCAAGGACTGGAGCTTTCCCTCGAGCTTTCCCACGAGGCTTTCGCCACCAGGGGGGTCCACGTGCCACCCCGTGATGTGAAGTCGATCCTCGGTTGAAGCGAAGGCTGTGCAGGGAAAACACGTTTCTCTGGAATGGACTGATACAGTCTGAGGGACTCTGGGAATGGTGGCCACGACCCCTGAATTGTTCCTCTGGGGTGGCCCTTTCCTGTGGAGAGCGCCTCTCTTGAGATGCGACGGGAACGCCGGTAATTCTTTCGCCGACCACGCAGGAAAGGAACCTCTTGACTAGCGCGAGGCAGAAGCGGGTCTCCTCTCGATGTTGGCAGGAACTCTCCGTGCTTCCTCTCGAGAAGGAGACGGGTAAAGTCAGGGAACTTCTTGATAGTTAGGCAGCATGTGTGAAAGGACCCTTCGGAAGTTCCAGAAGGTTAGTGTTGATTAGCCCGCAGGCGTCTGCAGCGGAAATGGGCTGCATTTCGGCTGGAAGCCAAGAACCTCCTGAATTTTTTTCAGAGTTGCGAATGTGCTCTCAAAAATTAACCGACCGGGACCTCAGGGGAACCGCTCTGGTGGCCTCCAGGAAGGCCAGTCCCCATGCGAGTTTTCGGTGGGCCTCTGCCGATTTCCTATCCTGTCGATGCTGGGGCCTAAGACCTTGTGTGGAGTCGGTGCCGGA
>NW_017193317.1:0-21081 GCF_001704415.2 Capra hircus
GAGCACCTGCTATGCTTTGAGTGAGGTAAAGAATTGTCCTGAATGCAGGAGACCCAGGTTCAATCCCTGCCGTGCGAAATCCTGGAGAAGGCATGGCAACCCACTCCAGGCAGTCTTAGCCTGGGAGAACCCCAAGGACAGAGGCTACAGTCCAATAGAGTCACAAAGGCGGACACAAACTGAGCGAATGACACTTTCACTATCATGTAATGTGGTGCAGCTCCGGCCTCTTGAGACCAAGGTGGTATGAGTGAGGCACATGGAAGAAAGTCAGGTGACCCTTCCGCCTGCTCCCTCTCCCTGCCTCGGCTCTGCTCCCATCCTACCGCTCGGCAGCCTCAGCCCAGGACCATTGGGGTCTGTCCAGACCTAAGAATCAGCGCTTTCGCTGGATGCATTAAGGAGCTATTGTCTGCTTAACAAATTATTTTCATGTCCACACCCGAAGGTCAACTACCCTGGGAACTCCCTGACCCCAGGCTCGGGCAAACATTGGGTTTATCCTGAGGGCGACCAGCCACTTGGTTGGCCCAGGGTTAAGGAGTTTCCCTGACTTTTAATAATCTGCCTGCCAATGCAGGATGCATGGGTTAGATCCCTGACCCAGGAAGATCCCTGCAGGAGGAAATGGCAACCCACTCCAGCCTTCTTGCCAGGAGACTCCCACGGACAGAGGAGCCTGGCGGGCTACAGCCCACGCGGTCGGACACAGCTGAGCACTAGCACTGGGGGCGGGGCTCTCAGGGACGAACGTGGGGCGAGTGGGTACCTGTCATGAGGCCCCTCTGCCCACCCACGTCAGCCCACCACCTCTGGGGGAGCCTGGCCACACTGCACGGTGACCACATGCTGACACAGACCACTCCCCCACTCAGAGTGAAACCTGGAGTGGTCTCCTAAGAAGCATCGCATCTCCCGAGTCACCAGGTCACGGTGCTGTCAATTCAGCACAAGGAAGGAGGGTCTGAGTCCGCTGAGCACGTGTCCCGAATCCAAAGGGGAATTTGAAGCCAGGCTTTTATAAGCCCACCTTAATGTCTCTCCCCCAACACCACCCCTGTCTCAGAGCCCTGGAACCTCGACTATGGAAGCCCAGTCCTGGGGCTGGTTGGGGGAGTGGCTGTGGGTGAGTCCACCTGTCTCACCAGCCTCAAAGACAGGGGAGGGGTTGCTGGAGAAAAAGGTGAGGTTAGCTGTTGCTCTGGCCACTGTCTAGGAAATCAGGGACCGGGGGATTGTGTGGGAGGTCCCGGCACCTGGTTACCACCTGGGACGGGAGGAGCCAGCATCCACAACAGGAGGCACAGCGGGAGACCCGGAGGGTGCTGTGGGTAAGGCCACCGAGCATCTCCTCTAGCCTAAGACACGGCACATGCGTGCGGAGCCGTGCGCAATGACGTCAGGACACGGGCACTGCCACTGTAAACATCACACAGGATGGTAATCATGAAAAGAAAAAGGGAAACTAACAAATGCTGGTGAGGACCTGGAGGATCCGGAGGCCTCGGCTTGCTGGGGGAACGTAAAATAGTGTAGCCACAGTGGCAGACTGCTTGGCAGTTTCTCAGCGATTCCCTCGCCAAGTATTAAAAAGAGCTGATCAGGGACCTCCCTGGTGATTCAGTGGTAAGAACTCGGCGCTTGCACTTGCTGAGGGTTCAGGTGCAATCCCTGGTCAGGGAATTTAAGGTCCACAAGCCGCGACCAAGAAAAGGAGAAAGAAACCTGAAATCGGGGTCCTGAACAAGGTCACTTGTGTTCAGAGCGGCACTGCTCACAATAGACAGAAGGTGGAGACAACCCCAGGGTCCACTGGACAGACGAATGAATACGTGAAATGTGGAGCATCCATGCAATGGGACATCACTCAGTCATTAAAGAGAAAAAAGAAAGAAAAGGGACATTTCGATATCCAGTACCAAGGGGTGAATTTTCAAGCACATATGCTAAGTGTTATTTTCACTGACTTACTTGCCAGACACAGAAGGACATATTTGTATGATTCCACTTACAGGAGATGAAGTCACCAGATGCATCAAGACAGAAAGTAGAATGGTGGTTGCCTGGGGATGAGAGGGGCGGTATGGGGTTTTCACTGGGGTGATGAAAGTGCCAGGTATGGGTAGTGGTGATGGTCACTCAACATCATGGATGCATTTACTGTCACTGAATTGCACACTTATAAAGAGTTAGGATGATAAAAAGGTGTGTACGTGGTGATGGTTTAGTCACTCAGTTGTGTCCGACTCTTTGTGATCCCACGGACAGTAGCCCACCAGGCACCTCTGTCCATGGGATTCTCTAGGCAAGAATACTGGAGTGGGTTGCCATGCCCTCTTCCAGGGGATCTTCCCAACCCAGGGATCAAAGCAAGTCTCGAGTCTCCTTTCATTGGCAGGTGGATTCTTTACCACTGGCCATCTGGGGAGCCCATGTGATGTCTATTCTATCACAACAAGACAAAAAGCACATCCAGATTAAACACTTGCTCCTATAGGACCTCCTGGGGCAGCTCCAGGCTCCTGAATACACGGTCACCTGGGGATCTCGCTAAAATGCACCAGATTCGGCACTTCTTACAGGCTCTCAGGCGATGCTGCTGGCTTGTGAAGTGGGGACCACACTCTGACAACCCTGGGATTGAAGACCACAGCCAAGCTCCCATCAGGAAGGGCCCAGACGTCATGAGGATGCACCCAAAGACCAGAGAGAGTCCTTGGGGAGCATGACACTGGCATGCTGGGCTAAGGAGCCACGTGGCATTCTTTCATCCAGCGCTCAGTAGTTAGTTACTGAGCGCCTCCTACATGACACACATGCCTGCTTTGTCTCAAGGGACCCAGAGTTTGAAGGCTCAGAGCTGGCACCCGTGTTGGGAGGACAGCCTTTCGTTGTCCCATTCACCTATTAGTGACTCACTCCCTGATTCATTTTAAAAAGCTGTTGTTCAGTCACTCAGTCGTGTCCAAATGTTTGTGACCCCAAGGACTGCAGCATGCCAGGCTTCCCTGTCCTTCACCATCTCCCAGAGCTTGCTCAAACTCATGTCTATGCAGTCAGTGATGCCATCCAACCATCTTGTCCTCTATTGCTCCCTTCTCCTCCTCCTGCCCTCAATCTTTCCCAGCATCAGGGTCTTTTTCAATGAGTTGGCTCTTCTCATCAGATGGCCAAAGTATTGGAGTTTCAGCATCGGTCCTTCTAAGGAATGATCAGGGTTGATTTCCTTTAGGATTGACTGCTTTTAAAGAGTAAGTTTATTTTAAAAGGCAATCTCATATCTCTGCCACACGTGAAAGCCAAGAGTTACTTGGCAGAAGTAAAAAAGTAATTATCCAATATGATGAAAACAAAATCACCTTATTCACTTCCAGCTCCATCCTGTTGCTTGCCCAGGCAAGCCACCCTGTCTTCACTATTAATAGAACTGAGACGGGCAGGTGTTAAAAGGCTGCATCATGAACAAGGAGGCACATGTAACCCTTGCAACTTCAAAGATGGAAAGAGAATTAAAGCAGGGATGACTTCCTCCAACCCATGCCTGACCGCGATGCTCTTAAAGGCCCTGCCCCTGTATCACCAGGAATCACACCCCCGGGCCCCAGCTCACACTCCAGGAATCTTGGCTCTGTTCCCGACCTTCATTGGCAGGAGAGAAAACTGAGGTCCAGAGATGGAAAGATTCAGGCCCGTGGGGAGGGCAGAGCGGGTAGAACCGGGGGCAGCGGGGGATCTAACTGTGTTTCTGGGGATGAGCACCCTAAAGCGTCCCCTCACTGGCCTGGGGAGCTGAGGCCGGTCACACCCTGCTGCGTCCGTCCTCCCTGGGAAAGGACCTCCTGATTTCTCTGTCTTCTGGAAATGACAATGCAAAGTCCCAGAGGGCTGCTGACAAGCACACAGGAGAGAGTGGGACAGAGGTTCAAAGTCGCCTCCTCCCCTTCTCCTGACTAGTTTCCAAGGACTGTAGTGTATTTCCCCATCTGCAGTCAGGCTCAACCAGGGCCTGCCCGCTGCTGGTAGGGCTCGCGTCCTAGGGCAGAGCCTGGAGGCAGAAACTGAGACAGCCAGCGTGACCTTGATATGAAGGACGTGGGGGATTTTGTGATCCCCAAGGCACCTGGGCTGTCAGCTTCCAGCCCTGAAGCCTCCATCCCTGGTCCAGCCTCCCTGCCCTCGCTCCCATGTGGGTCTGGAGAGGCCGCAGTGGGCAAGAAGGCAGAAACCAACGGTGCCTGGGGGCAGACGGCACAGCCCCAGGCCTGGCTTTGTACTGACAGCCGGGTGGCCTCAGTCAAGTCCTTCACCTCGACCTGGAGACAGGAGAAGAGGCAGCAGACCAGAGGGGAGGAGCAGTCTAGGCCCAGCCCCTCTGACTGACGGCGTCCAGCACCTTCCGTGGCCCCCTGCCAGCCCCCAGCCTGCAGGGCATTTTCTGCCAGGCCGGGCTCTGTGTTCAGCATCCTAGATCTGGATTAGTCCTGGATGCCTGGGGGCATTTAGGCAGTGCTATGGTGCCTCCCGGGAGCTCTCAGGATGGTTTTGATTCCAGTATTCTGTGTCTCTGCCTGGAGGGACAGAAGTGCTTGTCAGATGTGGTGTCCCGACTCTTTATTCAAAACATGTGGTCTGTGTGTTGTCAAGGAGCCCAGAAGCTCGAAAGGCCTGTTCCTTTCTGTTGATTTCTATTGGTGAGGCCCCTCCTCGCTTCCCCTCCTCCCCTGCAAAGTCCCTACCAAGTGGCCACCAGCGGCTAAACTCCAGCAAAGAAGGACTGCAGACAAGCACTGGGGTAGGGATTAAAAAAAAAACGGATAAAATGTTAAACAGCCATGTGAGAAAATATTCAGCCTTCGTACATGCTGAAAAAAATGTGAATTCATTACCCCTTGCCCATTAAAGCAGCGCAAATAACTAAAAATGTTAAAACCTAATGTTTGCAGTGTTGTAGAGAAACGTAGTGAGACTATTATGACTTCAATCTGAAACTCAGCAAGATGAAGTTCCTCAGAATCATTCTTGATATAATATAGGAAATTAAGAGCAAAAAGCCAGGGACCCTGGGTGCCTACCACCCATCACTCAGTCTTGTGAATGTCCATTTTCCCTTCTCTCCCACCATCCCTAGAAAGGGAAAGCTCTTTTTTCCATCTAAATATACTGGCATCTACTAGATGCTCAATACATCTTGAATGACTGGGTACTTTTCACTCTCCTTCAATCCATTTTGCATTTGACAACCAGAGTGACTTTTCAAACAACTAGGTCAGACCATGGACCTCTCCTGATTAAAACTCTTGAAGTTTTCTGCTGCACTTAGACACAAATGCCACCCTCTTCGCTTTGGGTCTTGCCCGCTCCCAGACCTCCTCTAGAGGCAGCAACCCCCGCTCACGGCCACACACAGCTCCTCTACTCACCTCCCCCACCCCCCAAGACACCAAGCTGATGCGGCCCCAGGGCTCTTGCACCTGCTGTCCCTGTGACCTACCGCACTTTCTCCTGATCCTTCCACAGCCTGCTTCCTCTCTGCCTTTAGTCTCCACTCAAGTCCTGGCTCCTCAGAGACCTTCCCATTGACCCCATTTATAGAGGCTTCTGCCCCAAGCTCCTCCCTATCACAAACCCCTTTGTTCCTCCTCCAAGCACTTCTATCTGAGCCTATCTTGTTTGTTTGTTATCATCTCTCTCTGCCAGAATATAACTGCATGAGAGGAGGATTCTGTCTTTTTTGCTTCACAGTAATAGTTAAATAGTGGCCTCTAAAAAGATATGTCCAAGTCCTGACCCCTGGAACCTGTAAATGGGACTTTATTTGGAAAAAACAATCTTTGCAGATGTAGTTTGGAATTCGAGATGAGGTCTTCTTGAATACAGAGTGGGCCCTAAACTCAGTGACAGGTGTCCTTACAGAAGAAGGAAGATAGGTGCTTAAGACACAGAGAAGGGGTCTGTGTGAAGACGGAGGCAGAGACCGGAAGGATGTGTGTACAAGCCAAGGAATTAGCAGCGACCAGAGACCCTCAGAAGCAGGGAGAGAGGTGTGAGATGGAGTGTCTCAGAGACTCTAGAAGAACCAACCCTGCTGATCTCAACCTTGATCTCAGACTCTGCCTCCAGAAACAAGATGGAACGCACGTCTATAGCTTCAAGCCACCTTCTACGTCACCTGTTTCTGGCAGACACTGGAAACGCCTACAGAACCCTCGGCTCTGATTTATATAGAGTGGATTCTCAATGCATAGATGCTGAATGAATGAATGACTAATATTCCGAATCTCACCAAGCGCCTGGCAGGGCCCCAAGTGCACGCCAGGGACTGAGCGTTTGGCCGTCAGGAGCCCCCACCCCGCCTCCCACGAGACCCACCCACAGCCCCGGTTCTCACCAGCCACCAGTTGTAGGTGTCTTCCTCCAGGAGCGCGTTCTTGGCCGTCAGCAGGGGCTGCATGGACCGGTTGAACCGCTCGTCGAACCAGGAGGAGACCCTGCGTTGCCCGATGCAGCGAGCACAGGTACAGGGCCTGTTGGAATACTTCATGAGCTTCTTAAAGTTCTCCGAGAGCTCGTGGACCATCTGCTTGGGGAACCAGGTGGTGGCCAGCATGGTGTGAGAGTAGCTCAGGAAGAAGGAGGTGAGGAAGATGAACAGGAGGAGGAGCGTGAGCACCTTCAGAGTTCTTTTCCTCATGGTCGCCTTTTCTGCCTTCCTGAGGGGGCGGGGCAGGGGTGGGCTGGAGGAGACCAGGCCTAACTGGGGAAGAACTCCCAAGAAAGAGCCCAGAGATGGAGGCTCAGTCGCAGGGCAGGACAAGACAGGGACGGCCAGGGAGATTTAGAGGCTCCTGACGGCCACGTCTGCAGGCTGAGGGCCACCAGGCTGTGCCGGACATCACCCGCAATACTCAGAGGCTAAGTGGACCACTCGTGGTGGGTTGGCTCTGCTGGCGTGCAATTTTTTTTTTCAAGAAATAAAGTGGCCTGTTTCATCAGCAATCTTCAAACAGCCGATAACGCCTCTTGATGAAGCTTTAATCAAAACTTAATAACCGTGATTTCCTTTCCCATCCAAGGGGGTGGCGGGGTAATTAATCCTTGTGACAGTCCAGGGTCCCTCGGAGGTGAAGACGTCGCAGGAAAGGCCGCGGTGCGGGACAGAGGGAAGCTGTTTCTGCCACCGCCCTCTGGAAAGGATGGTGCGTGACAATCCTTAATTAGAACTGGGTCTTGCCCATGCTGTCACCAGAGACGTGGTGGGGAAGCAGCTGGCTTGATGAAGGCACTGGGGGCTGTCTGTCATCTACACAGAGAAAGAGGAAGAAAACAGGATGAATGCCTAGTCGCTTCTTTTCTCTCTCCACTTCCTCCATTTCTGCTCTGTTGCAACACCACCGATATGGCAGGTGACAATTTTTTAACCTTTTGAGCTTCAGTGTGTGCATGTGTACAGTGGGATGTTAATGCCTATTGTGCAAGGTTGCCAAGAGACACAGAAGGTGTCCCCCCACATCTTCCCTGCAGCCAGAACCCAGTACACTGAAGCACTCAACCAAAGTTTGTGAAATGAGTTAATAATGCATGTACGGTGCTGGGCACACAGAGCTTGCTGAGCACAAGCTACTTTCTCTCTCCTTCACTCTCTCTTGGATTCTGAAGTTCAACAACAACCAAAATGCTACTCTTAGAAGGTAGCCCAGACTTCTACCTGGCCCAGGTTCAAGTACTGGTTTACCAGCTGAATGGTTTGGGACAATTTATTCAACCTTCCTGACCCTCAGTTTTCCCTTCTGTAAAATGGGACAATACCACCTCCACTTATGGGATGGGCCATGAAGATAAGACACAAGAGATTCAGGCTCGATCCCTGGGTTGGGAAGATCCTCTGGAGAAGGAAATGGCAACCCACTCCAGTATTCTTGCCTGGAAAATTCCATGGACAAGAGCAGCCTGGCAGGCTACAGTCCACAGGGTCACAAAGAGTCAGACATGACTGCACACATACACACACACACACACACACACACACACACACTTTCCTTTGCCATTTTCTGTGTATGAATGGATATTCTTGGATGAGCCACTAAGAGCCAGAGAGGATGGTGCATTTATGCATATCTAATTCCTCAACTAACAAAGTATGTTGTCACCCAGATAGGGGTCTCCCAAGTTATCCAAAGAAGAAACTGAGATTCAAAGAGATTAAGTGGCTTTGCCCAAGGTCATGGGGAGAGGAAGAAGTGAGATCTGAGTCTGGATCCCAGACCTTCTGAGTCCATGCACCTGGAGGGGCTAGGGTACCAAGAACAGGGCAGGAGTGTGCCTTGGATGGACACCCTGTCCGTTAATTGGGCCCCAGATGACCATACTTGGAGGGATACAGAGAAAGCTGGGAGCCATTTATTCAGAGAAAGCACACCGGGACGCCTTAGAGACTCATAACACAAGTCCCCACACCTCCCTGGCTTTTGGGCTCCTGCACAGCACAGCTGTGGTCACACCTCTGCACTTGAACCTGACTCCCCTTGGTCATTGCTGAGCATATGCCCCTGTCTCTATCCATCTGATCAATTACCTTCGCCATCCCAACGTGTAGGCTGTCAACCAGCTGGATTTCCGGCCCCCACCCCCCACACCCCCAGGGAAGTGACAGTGAAAGGAAGATTGATTACTTTCTGGTAGAAAGAATCTGGGGCAGTTCAAAAATGAGATTAAATCCACAGCGCTGTCCTGGAGATAGCCAGGGGACAAGACGTGTTGTTTCTACTGCTTCCTCGAGCCCTCAGCCCAGGGGGCAAGGTCTCCCCATTTGCCTTCTGCTCCACTTTGTACTTGTCGTCACAGCGTGACTTGTATGGAGAACCTACTGGTGTGCAAAGCCGTCCCTTCCAGCCATCCCCTGCTCCTCCGTCCAGCAACCAGCTCTGTCATCTGAGTCAGATTAACCTGCTTATCCTCAAGGGCGGGCTCTGATTTAACTTGGCAGGCAGAGGGTTCCCACCCCTCCTATTGCAGTAATTGGTCTAGGGATGGGCACTCAGCCTAATTCATCTGGAGCGAAACTCCTGACTTTTGCAGAGGAGGGGGGAAAGAGACGTTCTTTGGCTTTGGCCAGTTTGCTGCTTGGATGTGAGGTCTGGAGTTGTACCAGACACTTAGCTCCCTCACTGGAAGAGGCGATCGGTGTTAAGTCCCTACTTGATCATGGCTGCCACCCTCCCTGGGCCTTGACTTTTCAGTGACATTGGAGAATAAATCCCCTTCATTGTGTAAAGCAGACTGCTTGTAACTTGAAGCAACATGACTGATCCACAGGTCACAGTTGTTCTGGCCTCTGGGCACCCAGCCTGGCCGTCCCCACCATCCAGAAAATCCACCCCACCCTGCTTGGCTCCCTTGACTCTGGGAGGGAGGTCTGCCCATGCCTGGCCCGAGCGGGGGCCTCTCCTGGCTTCCGTTGCATCCCGGCTCCTCTCTGCCTGTGCTGTGTGCTTGTCTGTCTCCTCCCTGAGCTGGGCGCTCATGAGGATGGACACTCAGTCCCACTCATTGTCCTGGCCCTGACATTGGGAACCCACAGGGTGTAAAGGGACGCAGACGTAGATGAAGGGAAAGAGCCACTGAGTCAGAGGAGAGCTGGGCCAAAAAGCACAGGCTGAGTCTGAAGACAGCAGTTCTCACCAGGCTGCTCAACCCCATTCGCTGTGTGACTGTGAACAAGTGCCCGACCCTCTCTCAAACACCCCTTTAACTGGAAAACGGAGCTGACAACACAGATTCTGCCCACTTCTTGAGGCTATCAACCAAGGTACGATCTATCCATTCAACTGATTCACTCAATGCGTATTTGCCAGGGCATTGTGCTGTGCCAGGCTTTGGGCTGGGTGGCAGGGATCCATCATGAAAGACTCTAAAGTGGGAACCTCCCAGGTACCTGCAAGGCCCCAGCACCTTTGAGAGAGAGGATACTGGTGTCCTGGGATCCAAGAGGGGCATGCATGTGGGTGGGGACGCACCCCCGCTCCCCTAACTCTCCTTTGCTGCGGGTGCCACCTGGGCCGTGGGTGCCAGATGGCGCCTTCCCCTTTTCCTGTCACTGGTACCCACCGTCCTGCTGCGGATGCTCCCACATTCCCGGCAGACAGCAAATCGATGTGTGTGTTTCTTAGCAACCTGCTCCCTTGGCTTGCAGGCTTCTGCCCTCCACGGTCCAGAGCCTGACAAGGCCCAGGTCTCTGATTCCAAGTGGCTGAGATCTTAGTGCTTCAGGCCCACCTTTCAGTCCTGGCCTGTGTGTTCATGGAGAGATTGCTTAAGGAGCCAGTAACAATCCTTTGCTCACTGTACTACGAGTCAAGCTGAACTGGAGCGTGTGGCGTTGAATTGGAGCAAAACATGCAATTCCCTTATTTGTTTCATCCAGTCGAACTGACTTTTCCACCCCTGACTGCAGCATCCCGCCTGCAGCAGCCATGAGAGCCGGTGAGGTGAGCCCTGCGGAGGTCTGGAGATGGGGGAGGGACTGAGGGAGGGACAAGCTTCCCGGATGCAGCGCGGATGTGGTTTTGCTGGGCTGCCTTCTCCCTCTGTCTCTTCTTTGTTGTTGTTGCTGTTATTCAGTCGCTAAGTCATGTCCGACTCTGCAACCCCATGGACTGTAGCCTGCCAGGCTTTTCTGTCCATGAAATTTTCCAGGCAAGAGTACTGGAGTGGGTTGCCATTTCTTTATCCAGAGTATCTTCCAGATCCATGGATCGAACCCACATGTCCTGCATTGGCAGGCAGATTCTTTACCACTGAGACACCTTTGAAGGCATGTTTCTTCTTATAAAGGCACTAATCCCGCTATGTGGCCCCACCCTCATGACCTCATATGAACCAAACCACCTCCCAGAGGCTTTGTTTCTGAATACCATCACATTGGGGTGAAGGCTTCAACATGTGGATTTGGGGGGAAGACAATTCAGGTCATACCAGGGGGACTGGAATTGAGCATAGCCAATCTCTGAATTCTCCCCTGTGCCCACAAATAAAAGTGTGGCAAGGTGCCCAGAGTCTCCGAGAAACAGGTTACCTGGAGTTTGCCAATTCCAACGAGGACCTGGTGTTTCAGTTGAAGATGACCAAAGGGCCGTGACTCTGACACACGGAAGGAACATCATTGTGTCCTCCGGGACTCCAGAGTTTGGAGAGGCCCAGTGGTGCGTGTTAAAGGGAGGGGGTGAGAGGGGAAAACGCACCATCATCCTTGTCCCGTCATCCTTGTCCCGTCATCCTTGTCCCGTCATCCTTGTCCCATGGACGGATGCTGTTGAGGGAGGGCTGCCAGTGCCTGAGCCCGGCCGTGTTCGGTGGGTGCTGAGTCAGAACAAAGCAGAAGGAGAGCCCAGCCCTTCCCCAGTGGACCCAGAAGGACCCACGGACCGGCACAGGGCTTTCTTCTCAAGCCCCTAGAGCACAGCTTCCTGTACCTCACACAATGTCCTGACTTAGGAAGGGATAGACGTTGGGGACTTGACTTTAGTGAGTGCTGGTGTAAACAAAACATCTTCCAAAGGCACCTGGAGGATGGGGCGCCAGAGGGCCGGGGACACCTCCGCTTGGTGAGTGACACGGCAGACGGATGTGACAGGCACGTTCCAAGAAACCCACTCGCTCAAACAAGACCAGAGCAACGCCTGAGGCGAATCCCTAAACACAGGGGGCCATGAACAGTGACAATGAATAAGGAAGAGAAAGAAACAACGAGGGGGGGCGGTATGTAGGAAACACTGATGCTCATACACTCTCTCCTGTCAATCCTTGTGTATATGGGCGGATCCTTATGATATAAAGTGAAAAGAAATTAGAAGCCCACCTTCTTTTTTGGTTGACTTGTTTTTTTCCTACTTTCAAAATTTTTCATTGTTTTTTAAATGTTAAGATAACTTTTATGCAATTTTTAGAGGTACTTTCCATTTACAGTTATTACAAGATAGTATCACTCCAGTATTCTTGCCTGGAAAATCCCATGGATGGAGGAGCCTGGTGGACTGCAGTCCATGGGGTCATGAAGAGTCGGACATGACTGTGCGACTTCACTTTCACTTTTCACTTCTATTCATTGGAGAAGGAAATGGCAACCCACTCCAGTGTTCTTTCCTGGAGAATCCCAGGGATGGGGGAGCCTGGTGGGCTGCTGTCTATGATGTCGCACAGAGTCGGACACGACTGAAGCGACTTAGCAGCAGCTGCAGCATCTATATTCCTCATGGTGAGCAATACATCCCTGAGCCTGTCTTCTTCACCCCGCATTTGCACCTCCCATTTTTCCACTTCTATATTGCACCCCCCCACCCGACTCCCCTGCACATAGCCACTTGTTTCTTTTTTGTTATATTCCCTAGCTGATTGTATTTTTTAGGTTCCACTGTAAGTGAGGCCATACAGTATTTGTCTTTCTCTGTCTGACTTATTTTGCATAGCATCATGCCTTCCAAGTCCATCCATGTTGCTGAAAATGAGAAAATTTTGTTCTTCTTTTCTTATTCCGTTAACCCTTTGTGAAACAGTCAAGCGTGTGCTTGGAGCAGGCTGTGGGATGCTGCTGGGTGTATTTCGTCAGTGGGCCCACAGCCAAATCCTGGGGGACCGGCTTTTGTGGGAAGGGTCAGTGGTGCAGAGCAAGCTGGCTTTGGCTTGTACCCAGCGGGTGCCTGAAGGGTCCCAAAGAAATGCCTTTGCATCCTCGGGACCACCTATGGAGGATCCTGGCTGATTCTGTCCCCTGCTGGCAGCTCCCGCCTGGGACAAGGGGGCGGTGAGTTCCCACCTGGCTGAGCTCATCCGGTAGGGCCTGACTTTGTGTGTCGCCATCTTGTGGCCGCGTGTCCACATTACAGCTCTATTGTGATAGAATGGTTGTGGGCGTGTTAGTAGCTCAGTCTTGTCCGCCTCTTTGCAACCCCATGAACCCCACCAGGGTCCTCTGTCCTTGCAATTCTCCAGGCAAGAATACGGGAGTGGGTAGGCATTCCCTCTGCAGAGCTCTAATGTGACACCAACCAGGAACAAACCTAGGGGAACATAGGTCTCTGATGGAAGGTCAGTAATTTTTCCAGTCAACAAACGATAAGATCAGGGCCCAGATATGGTATAATTCATTTAACTCTCAATGCATGTTTACAGCTTCCTGGGTGGCTCAGATGGTAAAGAATCTGTCTGCCATGCGGGAGACCTGGGTTCCATCCCTGGGTCTGGAAGTTCCCTTGAAGAAGGGCATGGCAACCCACTCCAGTATTCTTGCCTGGAGAATCCCATGGACAGAGGACCCTGGTGGGCCACAGTCTGTAGGGTTGTAAACAGTCGGACACGCCTGAGTGACTATCACTTTCACTCACATGTTTACATGGATGGTACTTCAACACTCCAACTTTGCTTGGTCTCTAAGTCTTGTCCGACTCTTTGTGACCCCCTGGTCACATGGAGCCTGTAGCCTGCCAGGTTCCTCTGTCCATGGAATTTCCCAGGCAAGAATACTGGAGTGGGTGACCATTTCCTCCACTGGGGGATCTTCCCAATCTAGGGATCAAACCCGAGTTTCCTGGAATTGGCAGATTCTTTACGAGTAGCACCACCTGGGAAGCCCCGTCCCAACTTTATTCATAAGGAAATACACACAGAGAGGTTAAGCGACCGTGCTCAAGTTCACATAGCTAATACGCAGTACCCTGAGCAGCCTGACTCCGGAGCGCCTGTGCTAATCTCTGCACCGTCCTGCCTCCTGAGCTGTCTTCAGGTCACCACAAACTTGTCAAGAGACTGGGGAGGTGTCACTGAAGAGAACAGGGAGCCCCAGATCTGGAGAGGGAAGGAAGTCTTGGCTTAAACATCACCTCTGCCCGCAACTGCCTGCTGCCATTCGCCAGCCCTGCAGGGCTGTTGAGAAAGTTCAAGATTACCCCTAGGGAGGGAGTGTGCACACTGTAAAGCGCTGTACCAACTGGGAGCAGCATTACTGACACCTGCTTTCCATTCTGTAGTCCCGTGACTGGATTGCTGGAATTCTTCTAAAACCTGGGAGATTTGTGCCGACTCTGGATCGCACTTGTACCCATACATGGATGTGCCCATCTCTTCGGGAAGGAGGGACACGAACTCTGCCCACATCAGGCTACTTCATTCAGCAAACGCTCAGTGCACTGAGTGGGCACGTGTCTCCTCCAGCCGCCTAGGATGCGTTTACTCTAGACCTCACACCCCGTCTGATAGCTCCTGCGGTGATGCTCATTGGATAGATGAGACAGCTGAGGTTCAGAGGGCTTGGGTGACTGGCATTAGTCACACAGCAGGGAGAAGGCACAGCTGCATCTGAGCAGAGGCTAGCTCTTCATGTCCTGAGCCTCTGGGTACCTGGTCAGGGTGGACACTAACCCCGGAGGTGTCTTTTAAGACTCAAAGCATCTCTTGCATGGAGACTTTGAGAGGCCGCACCAAGACACGGCCCTTACAGAAAAACGACGGACATACCTGAACGATAAAATAGCTCTCTTTTATTCATTTTGATTTGGATCATTGGAAATATTCAACAATAAATTAAAAATAAAAATTGAGCAGAGGCTGTGGAAAGCAGACTCTTGCCAACTTCATTCAAAAAAGCATCCAGATGAACACTCAGCTGCAAAGCACGGGAGCCAGGCAAGGAGGGGCGGACGAGGAAAGCGGACTTTAAAACACCACCAACCAACCCACCAACAGGACTGCAAAGAGGGGAAAAGTGCTCGGGGAACTTTGGCTTTGACACGAACTGGGTTAAGTGCTAGCGTGACGGTGCACCACGTCCATGCTACCGGGGCCCAGTGGGGTCTCCTGACACAGACCCGGGTTAAAGCTAGTGTCTGGACCAGGATCTTGGGCGGGTGGCAACGACGGCAGATCAGAAGCTGAGCAACAGGGTCAAGTTCAACATAAGTACAGATCTCTGATGGGCTGGGAGGGAAACAGGAGGCTGGAGGCAGGCTTGGAGGAAACGTGTTGCTTCGGGTAAGGACAGACTGTGTGATGCCACCTTGCCTGGTAGCTGTCCGTCACCCTCATCTGTGCACAGGTGTCATGTACCCACCCACGGCCCCCCAGGGGGGCTCAAAACACAGTAGCCCAGACCCCACAAGAGGATGACCAGCCGATGGCCTGTGGCCAACCCTGCCACAAACCAGATGTCCCTGATGGACGTGGTGACAGCCCCCAGCTTTTTGGAGGGGTGAGAACAGTTGCGGGTCCTGATGGCGCGTGGCCGGAGCCCCCAGCCATCTCTGGCTTCCCTGGAGAAAGCACTTCCGACCACAACCATGTGAGGGAGGGCGAGCTGTTCTCAGTCTTCCACTTTTTCTCTGGGTTCAGGCTGCCTTGAAGGCAACAGCTGAAGCAAACATCACAGTGCTCAGCGTTCTGTGACTCCATTCCACCCTGGACCCAGAGGCCCAGTTTGCATCGAGGTAGGTTTGCCCTCTCGCTGGCCCTTCTGGCCACAGCCGAGCCTTGGGGGGCGGTCTCCTGTGAACCTGCCCCCAACTCCCACCCACCATAGCAATCACCTGCCCACCCCTCGTTGCCTGGCTTCTCCCTTTTATGTCCTATTTCCTTAGATCTGGCTTCTCCCACTAATCCCAGCTTAGGTGATTTTCTGGACAATACCTGATGAAGCTGGGGTTTCCAAATGCATCCATTCAAGAACTTTCGTCTCTGCCCCAGATCACTACCCTCTCGCCCTCCTTTCTTCTTCCCGTGGGTGAGGCCGGGGGCTCCAGGAGATGTGGCTACAGGCATAGATTTTGCTCCAGCACCAGAGAGCAGCTTCCTGGTTCCCTGGGGGAGCTAGAAGGCTAGGGTGTTTGTTGACATCTTTCTCTCTCATTAGCCCGGCTTCTTTAGCTTCAGGCTCAGCACTGATTGCTGCAGCAGGAATGCCTCTAACGCTTGCCCGGGGCTAGTCTCCAAGGAGCTCTGTCTGCGGAATGGGCAGAGCCCTGGGCTGGTATGCTGGGCCCCAAGGAGAGCCTCCCTTTGTGGGTGCTTCTCACCCTCTGGCTGGGGGCCAACCCCCCGTGGAAACATTCTTGTCCAGGTCTCAGCCACTCTTACCCCAGGTATGGGCCCTGCTGGTTTAAGGCAATGGTGTGATAATCCTGGCCACAGTGGCTGGCTGGATTCGCTTAGGTGGCCGTTGGTAAGCCCAGGAGACAGACACAAAGCCGTGTCTGCCCCAGCTGTGGGAAAAACGCGAAGCTATCTCCTCCACTGGAAGAAGGGAGTGAGAAGGCAGAGGTCACAGCTTGCCTCAGGCCCCCGTGGCGGCCTGAGAACGAAGCCAGGTGGTGAGAGGCTTGCAGTCAGAAGCTTACACTGACTACGGTTCTCAGAGGGGCTGGGGAAGCCCACCTCTAGGTGGCCTAATAGGGACCCAATAACACCCTCTTTTAGCTCGAGATCTATTTCACAGTTGGTTCACTTGTGCAGTCCCTTCCCTTCTCTGGCCTTGCTTTGCTCATCTGCAAAAGGGGACCCGAGCACTGAAAGGCATGTCACAATGAACAGCCTGGTGGCGGGGAGAGACGGGGGTGGGAGGCCAGGCGGCAGCGATTCAGCCAACCCACACACCCAGCAGAGTTCCTCACGTCAAGGACTGCCCATGACCTCTAGCCTCAGGATTTATGCTGGGAATCGTGACCTCACAGCAATTGACAAGCATTTGTCAGTCAAAAGGATCTTCGGTTTTTGGAGGATTTTAACGCTGGAACATTTTTGTTTGTTTGTTTGCTTGCCTTTTTTTCTTTTTTTGAAAAAAGACTTTCTGGATTCTGAATCTTGGAGAATCAAAGAAAAACTGGACCCTGTCCCCAGGCAAACCTTTAGGGGAAGAACCAGCAGGGTGTGTGACTTCTAGGGACACTTGTAAATGACCGATACCCGCTGTGGACCCTCCCTGTTGGGCAGAGGGAGACGAGGAGGCGGAGAGCAGGGCTGGCAGAGGGCTGCGCGGCGCGGTGGGGGGCGGGACCCCTGGCCTCTGGAAAGTGGCATCCTTCATCCTCCTCCAGCCCACGGTCACACCTTCTCAAGGCACCCGTGGCCCTTCAGGGAATGCCCTCGACAGCAAAGAAATTTCTCTTTTTTGATCAAATGTCAGTGTGTGCATGCTAAGTCGCTTCAGTCATGTCCGACTCTTTGCAACCCTATGGACTGAGCCCGCCAGGCCCCTCTGTCCATGGGGATTCTCTAGGCAAGAAGACTGGAGCGGGTTGCCATTTCCTCCTCCAGGGGAATCTTCCCAACATCTCTTACGTCTCCTTCATTTGCAGGCGGGTTCTTACCACAAACGCCACCTGGGACTGAGTCTATTCCCACCTAGCCCAAGGAGATTCTTAGCCTGGAGACTGAATCTAAGCCCACAGTGAGGAAGACGAAAGTGGGGCTGGAAGAGAAGGAGATACATAGCATCCCGCAAACCTACCACCCGACACCCAGGGTCTGCCCGCAGCAAGCCCTCAAGCCCTAAACACCCCAGTACCCCAGTCTGAAGATTTCTACAAAACTGCTCTGAGCGCCCACACCTCAGTTGCCTGCTGAAGCGAGCATAACCGAGTTACAAAGTGCAGACGATGTCAGTTGAATTTAAAAGACAAAACAATAAATAACTAGGAAGGCTGACGAGGAAGAAAGAGCAGCTGGGACATGAAGGATGAGGTATGATTTCTCCCTCTGACGGTCACGTTTCTAGGATGTCTCACACAGGTGGCCAGGGGGGATCTGACCCTGGGGGCAACTGCTGGCTGATGCCCCCCTCTCCGCCACAAAGCTCTGGAAGGTTATGGGCACCAAATCCAATAGTCTATGAAAACAAGAATGTATGATCCATGGCTGACGGGCCTCTGGATGGAGCCTAGCTCCAACTGAGCGTTCTTGCAGCTCAGACATTGGCTCTGGAAACTAGAACGCTCTCCCCAGCTACAGACCAAGGGGAGTGCGCTGCTGGGGTCTCTCCTTCCCCAAGTTGGGTTTTTGCCACATTTCAGTCAATGCATGCGTTTCTCCCCCCAGTACCAAGGCACATGGAAGCACGCAGACCCGTGCTCAGCCGTCATGATAACCACAGAGATCAGTTACTCGAGGAAACGTCAGCTTGGGAAAAAGACATCTCCTGGGCATTTAGAGTCTCTGAAGACCTTCAGGGCGGGACCCCTCCTGGCCACGGTTCAATGATCTTTGGGCAGAAAGGGGAGGTGGGTGGCTCTCCTGGAGGTCATCTTCACCCAGAAACTTCCCAGCAAGAATCAGAGTGTTGGCCCGGACCCTCGGCAGCGCAGTCTCTGTGCTTCCCCCAGGAGACCATCTCTCCTCTAGAACATGGGACTCCTTGGATGGGGCCTCTCCAGAGTCTTCCCGCCTCCCCCAGCCAGAAGAGCGCTGGGGTGGGGGTGGGGGAGAGCGGTTTCTCCCCTCCCGAGACTGGTTCTGAGACTTGGTCTGCAGCCCTGCGCAGGGGTCGGCGACCTTGCTGAGTAGATGCTGCCAAATGTTGGGGTGCAAGAGGCTGTGAGGGCACCTGGGCACACCCCTGAGGCTGGCCCTCGAAGTTCCTGGAGAAGAACAGCGCCAGTGAGAGGCTGGGGCTGGATGTGAAGTCGCACGTGGCACACCTGTCCTCAGCCCTTCGCAGCGTCATCTTCCCTTGAAGATCCGGATTTTGTTGATGGACGCCAAGGTGGCCGTCACGTTGGACTCGAAGTCCCCATCGTGCACCCCAGTCTTCCGGAAAGCCCCCGCCGACGGGTTGTTTTCCAGTAGTGGTGCCCAGTTCCCTTGCTGTCCGCCCCGAAGCCGTACAAGTCACCTGCCGGAGGCAAAGCAAAGGCGAGAGCCGGTCAGTGGGGAAACAGCCTCCAGGAGCCTCCAGGAGCCTCCAGGAGCGGGGAACTCCCAGGAGCTCGAGGTAGCAAGGCAAGTTGAGTCAAAGGCAAGTCCAAGGCCAGAAGGCATAATAATGGAAGCCTATTGCATGTCTGTGCCTGCTGGGTCCACCTCTAGGGAGGTACAACCTCTTCTCCAAGGACTGAAGAGGCAGAACTTCAAAGTCCAGCAGTCCGCCCCAGGCCCCAGTTCTGCCTCCGGCTGGTATAACCTGTGAATGCCAAACCACTTCTTTGAGCCTCACTTTCCTCATCTGGGAAACGGGGCCAAGAGTGACGACCCTGGAGAGGTGGGTGTGGTCCACCAAGAAAAGGTACCTCTCCTTTTCTTCCCCTGGGCTGATATTCACCTGGTCCAGAGGTCCTCACTGTCTGGTGCATGGGTTGGGGGTAGGCTTCTTACATGCGACAAGCATTTACTGCAGCCTTTATTTTGTGTCGTGCTGCATTAAACCTGTCAGAGTCAGGGGGTATGCTGGAGAAATTAGGGATGAGGGAGTTAGGTCTCAGTCCCCGGAGCTGCTGCTGCTTCTTTTTTTTTAATCAATGTATAATCATATCTTATCAACATGCCCTTGCCAGGATAAGTACTGTTTTAGAGGAAAAAAAAATTGTCTACTTAGACAAAAATATGTATTTTTGGTTATATGATTCCAAGATGTTTTCTCTTTCTCTAGCCTCTATGATCATATCACCATTTAATAAATTTAAAATATATGAGAAAATTTTACTTATACATTATGCAATGTAAATCCTAACTTTTCTTCCCTCAAAACTTTCCATAAAAGTATTTTTAATTAATGTGCTTCTTGGAGAAATAAGTGTTAACACAAAATAATATATTTCATGATCAAATAAGGTAGGAAGTTTAATAGATGGTTATTTTTTTGCTTTTGTTCTATTCGAAAATCAGCAAAATTATCCTGTAAAGGGTCAAATATTAAGTACTTTTTCATACCCTATCTTTTAGAAACAAATCACAGTCCTGCCCATATTCGAGAGGAGGTGATGACCAAAAGGTGTAACAGTCCCCTTGAGCTGCTAACTTATGACAGCCACCAACTGAGCCCTCAAGAGGGGCTGACGCCAGGGCTTCCCCACCGCCCCCTCCCCTGCCTCCCCGCACCGAGGAGGGCGCGGCGACTGGAGCAGGCAGAGAGCTTGTCCAACAAGGTGACCTTCGAACTGGATCTTGGAAAATGAGTAGAAGATGATCAGGAAGGGTCTGGCATGCTAATTTGCTTTAGTCATGTCCGACTCTGTGATCCTACGGCTCCTAGCCCACCAGGCCTCTTTGTCAATAGGACTGTCCAGGCAAGAATCCTGGAGTGGGTTGCCATGCCCTCCTCCAGGGATCCCAACCCAGGGATCGAACCCGTGTCTCTTCCCTCTCCTTCACTGGCAGGTGGGTTCTTTAGCATTAGCATCACCTGGGAAGCCCAAGGGACTGGGCAAGAGGCTTTCAGGGGGAGGAATAGCCATGCAGGATGCAGCGTGGCAGACAGATTCCAGGGGTGGGGGCCCGCCAGACCAGGAGACAGCTCTGTGCTGACTGCAGACTTTTCAGGAAACGCCAGCACGGCCCTGGCCACCCCAGGGCAGGAGGGAAGGGCACTCCTGAGGCAGAAGCCCATGTGCTCTGCGACCAGCAGACAGGAGGTGGGGCTGCAGGGGAGTCGAGAGGCAGATATGGTTTCTGGCAGGGACCCCGGGTTTCTGTGAAGGATGGGGGAGATGGTGACAGAGCACAGCTCCTACCTGCGATTTCCAGCTCTGAGCCGTGCAGGGGCAAGGACAGACCGTAGGTGACAAGAAGGACACTGGGGGGGCCTGCCTAAACCCGGGCCAGGGAGGAAGTTGGGGGACTGTGGTCCCCTCCTGTTTCACTGCCAGAGGCAGTGAGCACCCCAGATCGCCGATGGAAACATGGGCACAGCCTGGCAGACAGCTAGGCGAGTCCATGATGGGGAAAGGCTGCTGCTGCTGCTGCTGCTAAGTCACGTCAGTTATGTCCAACTCTGTGTGACCCCATAGACGGCAGCCTACCAGGCTCCCCTGTCCCTGGGATTCTCCAGGCAAGAACACTGGAGTGGGGTGCCACTGCCTTCTCCGGATGGGGAAAGGCATACTTGGCCAAAAT
>NW_017193318.1:0-9858 GCF_001704415.2 Capra hircus
GAGCTTCACACACATGCCAGAGACAGGCACACATGACACCTTTTTGGTAATGAAGCCCTTGCACGTGGCCAGCATCCAGGAGCCCCCTTCCTGACCCCCAAGGAGAAACCACTACCCCAATTCTTGTCTGCTCACAACACTTCAGTCACCTGGTCCACCCTGTCCCATGGACACCAAACTTGCCTCCAAACCCCCAGACAGAGTCAACCTGCAAGCAGTGCTTGGAGAGCTTTGACTGATACTTGTGGCCGACAGCTGATGGAACAGGGGCAAAAGTGAAGCATCAGACACCCACCAGCATTGCCACATTGGACGCCCCCGCCCTGACCCTGAGGCAGCCTGCACTTCTGCTCATTGTGGATGATGCAAACAAAATCGCTCAATGTGGAAGCCGGCCCAGAGGGAGGTAACTCCAGGGGGCATCGCAACACCAGGGCCCCCCAGTCAGGTGTTTCCTGAACCGTCTCCACACCAGGCTCCCCGGAAGTCTCCCAAGAACCCCAGCCATAGGGGCCTTCTGAGGTGCCTGGGCTTGAAGAAACAGGAGGCCAGCCCCCAACCAGAACCACAGAGCCAGCAGCCTGCCAACGACTCCTAAGCCCACTTCCAGGAGGACTGCTGGCAGTGATCACCCTCTTCAGGGGGACACTGTCAAAGCACGTGACCCAGGAATCAGGGCACACACTGGAACACAGATGGCATGCTTGAGGCACACGGCACGGTCAGTGTCAACACCTGCCACACATCCAGCCCGCCCAGGTGTGCAGTGGGGCCCGCCACCGCCTCATCACCCCCCAGTCAGGGAAGTGGGTCTGGTGACCTCTCAAGGCCACGTGCTGACCGAGCAGTCCACCCCGAGCTTTCCGCTGTGTGGTCAGCAAGCCATGGCCCATGGCCCACATCCAGCACGAGGTTCTTTGTAAATAAAGCTTTCTGGAACATACAGATGTTTCAGAACATCTGTTCATTTCCAGAAAATCTATGCCTAACTTTGTGTCAAGACAATACAGCTAGTTCAGGAGCGCTCGAGACCCTGAGGTGGCCAGGAAGCTAAAACTATTTACTCCCCGAACTCTGAGCGGCCCCGTGCTGCTCTAGTCGCCCAGGCCCGACCTTAGAGGAAGGCACCACAGGGACAGGAGATGACTGACGCATGACCCAATGCCGGGCGAGGAGGCGGCTCGTCCAAAGCCTAGTTCCTACTTAGGGAGTCACCCCCACCTTGGCTCCCTCCTACAGTAAAGCGAGGGCCTGCCGGCGCACTACCAACTCCTCTCCCACTTGTTTATCTGGAACTTCAGGGGCAGCTTAGGGTCCAACCCCCACCGGGTCACCACCACCTCTGACAACTCTGCAGGCAGCTCAGGGCACGCGTTCTTCCACAGCCGGGAGCAAAGCAGGTTTCACTCTCCAGTCTGGAGCTGTTCCTTTCTCTCCCCCCAGGCTGGATCGATGCTCACAGTTAACAGCCGATCCAGAGCACCGTGGCCTCCAAAAACCTGTGGCAGAGACCACCCATCTGCAGCTTCAGGGGTCTCACCCAGAAAACATCAACAAGGGAACACAGAGCAGCAGCATGCCCAAAGGATCCCCCAGCATGACTCTTCACCACTAGAAGTCAGAGAGAACTGTTCCAAAAATATGGCCAGAGTGAAAGCTAGCGATTCTCCCAACTTTCTGATCAAAACAGCTTTCTCCCCTAGATTGGCCTTGGTCCTACACTGATGAGACTCTATTTGTTATTAGACAGTCAGCACCAGGCAGAGCGCTGCAGGAAGCAGGGATGACACTCTGGTCGTGGGGGCGCCCCTCTCTCAAGCAGGTGCTGGCCTACGAGTGACAAGCCCTGTCATTCTGGGCTGAGGCCGATCTGGGCACGGGGGATGCGGTGGAATTACAGAGGAACCCGACCCCAGCTGATACCTCAAAAGAGTAAAGGCAGACATCTCAAGTTACCCAGCCTGGGAAACGCACACCCGCTTCCCTGCAGACACAGCACACCTGCTCCGGTTTACTGTCCTCTCTGCAGGGCAGACACGGCCCCCAGCTGACTCAGCCCGGGAAGCCCAATAGTAGCCATATGGGAAGCTTAAATAGACCCAGGAAATGAAAAATGTCTCCATAAAATCAAGATCCATGACCACCGAACAAACTCTGTGTTAGACAACATATGTAAGACACAGTATGGAAAAAAAAAGACGTCTGAAGTAAAAAATGGGAAGGGAGAATAAGAAAGCTATTATATTAACAGGATTGTCTGGTCAGAATACAAGCAGTCTACAAAACGAAAATAAAATAGAAGGTAATGCACGGTCGGATGACATCATCGACTCAATGGGCAGAGTCTGAGGAAACTCCAGGAGATAGTGAAGGACAGAGAAGCCTGGTGTGCTGCAGGACATGGGGTCACAAAGAGTTGCCCACAGCTGAGCAACTAAACAACAGCAACAACAATACATGCTTTTGTCAAGTGAGTAGGGGAGAGAATAGCGGTTGTGTGTGTGTATGTTGTGTGTGTGTGTATGTGTGTGTGTTAGTTGCTCAGTCGTGTCCAACTCTTTGTGACCCATGGACTGTAGCCCACCAAGCTGCTCTGTCCATGAGATTCCCTAGCAAGAATACTGGAGTGGGTAGCATATACTTGTATGAGTCATACATGTATGTGTATTGTCTATTGGGTAAATCCTTAGAAGTGAAATTGTTGTGTCAGTGGGTTAGAGAATTTTATACTTTTGCTCAGATAATGACAGAGCCCTCAAAAAAAAGGCTGGACCATTTTAACTCACACTAAGAGTAAACATTCAGAAAACTAAGATCATGGCATCCGGTCCCATCACTTCATGGCAAATAGATGGGGAAACAGTGAAAGATTTTTTTTTTTTTTTTTTGGACTCCAAAATCACTGCAGAAGGTGATGCAGCCATGAAAATTAACAAACATTTACTCTTTGGAAGGAAAGTTATGACCAAACTAGACAGCATATTAAAAAGCAGAGACATTACTTTGTCCACAAAGGTCCATCTGGTTAAGGCTATGGTTTTTCCAGTAGTCATGTATGGATGTGAGAGTTGGACTATAAAGAAAGCTGAGCACTGAAGAATTGATGCTTTTAAACTGTGTGTTTGGAGAAGACTCTTGAGAGTCTCTTGAATTGCAAGGAGATCCAACCAGTCCATCCTAAAGGAGATCAGTCCTGAGTGTTCATTGGAAGGACTGACGCTGAAGCTGAAACTCCAATACTTCGGCCACCTGATGCAAAGAGCTGACTTATTTGAAAAGACCCTGATGCTGGGAAAGATTGAAGGCAGGAGGAGAAGGGATGACAGAGGATGAGATGGTTGGATGGCATCACTGACTCAATGGACATGAGTTTGAGTGAACTCTGGGAGTTGGTGATGGACAGAGAAGCCTGGGGTGCTGCAGTTCCTGGGGTCGCAAAGAGTTGGACACGAGTGAGCAACTGAACTGAACTGAAGAGTAAACAAGTTTCCTTGTTTCCCTATACCCTCGCCACATTGAACTTAAATTCTTTGCTAGTCTAAGAAGTAAAAATGGGGCACCACAGTATTGTGGTTTTAATTTCCATTCACATCACAGGAAAGGTTCTTGTGCCTTTCCTTTTCATGTACAATGTGGGCTTGTCAGGTGTCTGGGTATGAAGAGCTTGTTGTTTAGTCACTAATTCATGTCAACTCTTTGTGACCCCATGGACTATAGCCCACCAGGCTCCTCTGTCCATGGGATTTCCCAGTCATGAATACTGGAATGGTTGCCATTTCCTCCTCCAGGGGATCTTCCTGACCCAGGGATCAAACCCAGGTCCCCTGCCCTGCAGGCCAATTCTTTACCGTCTGAGCCACCAGGCAAGCTCAATTCCATCCATAACTCCCCCTTAGTTTGCCTTCAGTGATGTTGTCCAAACCAAGGAAGATATTTGATAGCTTCCACATCTCTCATTCCTTCCTTTTTCACCACAGTCCATATGGGACTCACAGCATGCTTGAGAAGAAATATAAATATTGCACATACAGGGCCAAGAAGTCAGAGGCTGTATCTATAAATCTGTCAATTAAAGTCTAGATCTTGGGTCTAAAAAACATTAAGTGCTATTGTGTCCACATAACTGGAGGGAGAAGATTAGACTTTCACATAACCTGTCAAAAGCCTGTGGGTCTCCAATGGAAAACCCCAGGTATTATAAAAAGATTATTTTTTCTATGCTTCTACCACTTCTAAGTTGGTCCAAAAAGCAGGTATGATGGGTATTGTAATTTTTTTCACTGATCTATATCCTTGCACAAAGAATTATTTTCAACTCATCCCTTTAACCAAAGCAAAAGTTCTTGGGCTTTTCCCTCCTGTGCATCTCCACTCTGCCACAAGGAATTACTATCAGCTGTCTTTTTTAAAACGCTGATCGATTTTCCTTTGTGAACAAGTCTGTTCATATTATTACCTTTCCCAAGAAAGGAATAGACAATTGGTTGCTTTGTATGATACATATGCTTATATTGCCCCTGAAAGAAGTTTTCCAGTGACTAAACATACTTTTCCATTACTTTAGAATCTTGACCTGGCTATTGGTTTTCCCACCAGAATAAAAGAGAAGCTAGGAAATAAGTTTTGTAATATTGTCAAGTCATCCCTACTTATTATGAGACTTCTCGAAGCTGATCTCGAGTTTTGGCAAGATATTCCAAGAGTCCAGAAAACTTATCTGCTTTTAAAACTTCTAGGCTTCTCCAATACAGCTCTGCTTGAAGTGGCAAACTAAGCTGTGGTCCCAAATTCTTTGTTCTGTAA
The DNA here is from genome assembly GCF_001704415.2 of Capra hircus. Classification (NCBI taxonomy): domain Eukaryota; kingdom Metazoa; phylum Chordata; class Mammalia; order Artiodactyla; family Bovidae; genus Capra; species Capra hircus. The sequence continues at coordinate 4,804 of NW_017193318.1, forward strand.
ATCCTCTGAGGGACCAAATGTATCTCCATACTTCTTAAAATACTGAGCCACGTTTCTCTGAGTCTTGGCCTCTTCGTTTTGCTTCATATTGTTCCTGGGTTTTAGAAGGACAACGTAATCATCACACAACACACACCATACCACCACAAATCAAAGGGCCTTTTCAAAGAGTTTATCCAGTAGTGAGACAAAAAGCTTTTCCTGTAAAATCAAGAATAAGACCAGGATGCCTTGTTTTACTACTTCTATTCAATATCTTATTGCAATTCTATGTATTTTATTTTGACTATAATTACATCAGCTCCACCTCAGATCATCAGGCATTAGATCCTGGAGGTTGGGGACCCCTGCTCTAGGGGTGTTCCCTCTATTGTTGGGGGTGGACTATGTAGGTGGTGTCATAAGCCTGTTTGCTAGGGCCTACCTTGTGTGGAGGCTGCCAGCTGTTCATTAGTGGTACCTGGTCACAAGGAAGCTGGCTGCAGAACCCCATGGAACCTGGAGCTAGTGCTGGCTCACTGGTGGCATGGCCAGGGTCCAGAAAACTCCAGGGCTGTTGCCCACCCACTGGTGGGTGAAGCCAGGTCCTGGGGTTAGTGCCAGATGACTGGCAGCAGAGCCATGCCCTGGAGTCTGGCCACAGGGCCCAGGTACCCCGAGTTGGTGTCAGATCACTGGTGCAGGGGGGGGTAGGGGGGTAGTTCCTGACACAGTTGGGGATCGAATCTGGCATGTCCTGAAGCTTGTATTGGCCTGCTAATAGGCAGGGATGGGCCCAGTTGGTCCTAGGACAGGGTGATCACCTGCTGTGTACAGGTTGCGTCCACAGTCTGCCAGGACTGTGGTTTTCTCGCATTCTGCCCCCTGGTGGGTGAGGCTGTCCAGAGGCCAGCGAAGGTTTCCTGGAGGGCAGGGCCCTTACCTGCCCACTGGTGGGGAAGCTGGGTCTTGGTCCACTGGTGGGCAGTGCCATGTCTAGAGGCATGCCTAGAGGTGGTGGTGGGCTCAGGACGTCTTTACTCAGCTGTCTGATGATGGGTGTGGCTGTTAGTTGTTTGGGCTGAAGCATCCCAGCACTGTGGCCAGTGATTGCAATCATGAAATTAAAAGACACTTGCTTTTTGGAAGAAAAGCTGTGACAAACCTAGACAGTGTGTTAAAAAGCAGAGACATTACTTTCCGACAAAGGTCTGTATAGTCAAGGCTATAATTGTTCCAGTAGTCATGAACAGATGTGAGTGTTGGACCAAAAAGGCTGAGAATTGATGCTTTTGAACTTGTGGTGCTGGGAGAAGGCTCTTGAGAGTCCCCTTGGACAGCAAGAAGATCAAACCAGTCAACCCTAAAGTAAATGCAATCCTGAATAATCATTGGAAGGACTGATGCTGAAGCAGAAGCTCCAATACTTTGGCCACCTGATGCAAAGAGCTGACTTACTGGAAAAGGCCCTGATGCTAGGAAAGATTGAGTGCAGAAGGAGAAGGGGGGCAACAAAGAGTGAAATGGTTGGATGGCATCACTGACTCAATGGACATGCGTTTGAACAAATTTTGGGAGATAGCGAAGGACAGGGAAGCCTGGCATGCTGCAGTCCGTTAGCATGCTGCCAAGCATCAGACATGACTTTGCGACTGAACAAAAATAACAACACCATCCCAGCCCTGGTGCCTACAGGCTGTTGGGTGGGGCTGATGAACCCCACCCAACTCATTAGCTACTGGGGCTAATGAACTAGAGGGCAGATCCCACAGTAGTGCCTGTCAGCACCCCTGTCCACCAGTAGAAAGTTCCCAAGTATGGCTGTTATTTTCAGTCGCTAAGTTGTGTTCCAGCTCTTTGTGACCCCCCAAATGGACTAGCCTGCCAGGCCCCTCTGTCAATCCCCGTTATGGATCACAGTCTTGTCGTGGCAAAGGGGCTCGCATAATTCAATGAAGCTATGAGCTATGCTGTGCAGTGCCACCCAAGATGGGTGGGTCATGGTGAAGAGTTCTGACAAAACATGGTTCACTGGGAAAAAAGGAAATGGCAACCCACTCCAGTATTCTTGCCGTGAGAATCCCAATGGACAGTGTGAAAAAGTAGTAGCTGTTACCAGTGTCTATACCCACAGCCTGAGCCGCACCCACCCGACTGCCTCTCTGGGACGCTCTTTCAGACCAGCAGGCCCCTCTAACCCAGGTTTCCATTCAAGTGACCACTTTTGCCCTGGCTCCCAGTGTACGTGTGTGCTCTTTAAGACTGAAGCCTCTGTTTGCTCCAGTCCTGTGGGACATGCAACATTAGGGCCCTGCTTGCCTTCAAAGCCAAACGCTCTGGGGGTTCATCTTGCTGATGCAGGATCCCTGGGCTGGAAAGCCCAACTCGGGGGTCAGAACTTGTGGAAAAGCCCTGCAATATAATTCTCTACTTTGTGGGTGGTCCACCCAGGAGTATGGTACTTGATGAGACTGTGAGTCTGCCCACTCCAGCCATCTCAGCGTGGTTCCTGCTTTCTGTCTGTAGTTGTGGAAGACCTATGCTGCTGGGGTCCCTGTCTTTTTTATCAGTGCTTGTTCTGCAGATAGCTGTGATTTGGGCTGCCCCGAGAGAGGACCCAGGCTCAGGGTCTTTCTGCTCTGCCGTCTTGCCCAGTCTGTATTGTGACCTTGTTTTCAGAATGACGACAGGCAAGGGGCCTCTCCTGGTGTCTCCTCCCCTTCTCTGGCTCCTCCTCCATTTGCCCTTCCCAGTTCTTAGTGGGAGGTTTCCTTGCTTGACCACTCTTAGTGTGGAAGATGTACCGCAGCACCCTCAGTCCAGGGAGGGCAGATCACTTCTTCTTACTTTAAGAAATACTTTGTAGGCCCCCTCAGCCCTCCATCCACCACGCCTGCCTCTGCAGTATTCCAGTCATGGTAGGATGATGTTATGAAAGCAGTACTCCTCAGTGTATCTTTTTCCATCTCAAAACTTTGTGTGCCCAAGGCTGGACCCAAACTAGAACTGGCTGAGTATTTAGGGACCTTCAGGGTATGGTGCTCCAGGGGAGTGTGGTGGGGTCCTACCTCAGTGGCCTTGTGCGATAGCCCTCTCCTCTTCCCTTTCAGAGGTCCTGCCTACTGCCCCTCTGTTCCCCGGAAGTCACCTGTTTCTTGCTTTTGCTGTTCCTTTTTGGAGGACAGTCTGCCTTCATCTTCAGAGGAAGAAATGAATTCTTGTCAGTCAAGTGTCAGGTCACTTATCCCTTCTCAGAGGACTTCCTTAGTGCCCACCTAAAGTATTAGCCTTGTCAGTGTTCATCATGTTTATTTAAGGTAAGCTTGATGAGAGCATGAAGTTGCCTTGTTTTATGTCCAATCCAAAGAGCACCTGACCCACGATAGGCACTTGATTAAGTGTTTCACTAGTGGTTGTTTATCTTTTCACTCTTCTCCCCATTGGAAGTTCTCACCTTAGAAGACTTCGAAACATCAAACAGTACAAGAAAGGGACATTAGGTACAAAATACTCATGTGTTTATGAATTCATGACCAAATTAAATATGCAATTTTATATAAAAAGAGGCATGTGTGTGTTTTTTCTCCCCATCCTCCACTCTCCTCTAGAGTAGTTCTGAGTGACACGGGTGCAGGAGTGTGTGTTCTTGCTGTGTGACCCCACTCCTTCCTTCTTGCTTTTATGCCTCAGGCTCAAGCTTGCCCTGTGTGAACCTGTCTCCTGCTCTGACTCAAGATTTCTGGGCACCAGGTTCCTGGGGACTGGAATTCAGCCCCTCCTCCATCCCTCTCCTCCCTGCTCTTCCCTGACTGGGCTGGCCCAGGTCCCCCACAGCCTCCCCAGGTGGTATCTAAGTCCCACCTGGGCTTGCTGGGCTCCCTGGAGGTATGGACTGGTTCTGACAGAACTATTGGGAAGGGATGGTGAGACCCTGCTTGCTGGGATCCTTCTGTGGCCTCTCAGATGTGAGCCTCCTGCCACTTCTGAGCCACCTTCCTTTTCTGTCCCTGCTGGCCTTTCTGCATCCTCATCAGTGGGCCAGATGACTCAGGCCTCCTCTCTCATGGAGACCCAATTCCCCTGCCGTTGGATTTCACATCCTGGTTCTCCCCCCCCCTAGAATTCTTGGGAGGTCCCCATGGCCCCTCCTACGCCCTTCCCAGAGTGAAGGTGCTGGTGCAGAGCAGCACACCCCACCTCGGAGGCTCCCCTTCACCTCAACCTCACCCTGAGCTCAGCAGAAGTGAGCTGACCAGCCAGTATTTTTTGTCCAAGCCTGCCATGTGGAGGACTTGGAGGGGAGGCAGCCATGGCCTTGAAGTCTAGGGCTGGGACACCATGGCTCACAGCCACTCAAGATGCACTTGACCTGCCACCTCCTGCTCCTTCTCTTGACAAGGCCTTGACCTCAAATCTCTAGGTCTTGGCACCACAAAATGGATGCAGAGGTACCATTTTTGCGGGGTTTGCTCTATGCCAGATTATTGGGGGTGGAGCCCCCACACCGGGCCCTGGGACCAAAACCCAGTCCCTCTCCCTAAAGCATCTTTCTTAGATGAGATGAGTCCTGAGTGCTGAGGACAGGAGCTCAGTCTCTCTGGCTCCACCTTCATCAGAAGGACCTGTGTTCTGAATCTAACAAGGGTGTGGAGTGAGATACAAATCAGAATTAGAAAAGGGGAGAGGGTCAGTTGTGGCCCAGCTTTCCCCCATGGGGCTGAAAGATACTGTCTTAATCCTCCACCATCCTCCAGGCTCCTCCCTCCTCTTCTCTGGACTGACCTTGGTTTTTCTCCTGTTCAATTTCCCCATTCTTCCCTGTTATCACCAACCAGCGCTGAGTAAGGTCACGTGCTTCATTACGATCCTTCTTTACAAGGACTCCTATTCTCCATGTCAGTGCCCTCTTCCCTGACCTTTGACCCCTACCGCATCCACCCCTTCAACACGGTCATAACCTATGGAGTTACCTTCTGAAGCTGAGAACAGTCTGATTCCTCGTGACGGGTCCAACACCATGTTGATTCCCGAGCCCACCCTCCCCACCCCCTGCAACCTCATCCCAGCATGCTGAAG
>NW_017193319.1:0-9858 GCF_001704415.2 Capra hircus
CTCAGGTTCCGGCACCGACTCCACACAGGTCTTAGGGCCCCGGCATCGACGGGAGAGGAATGCCGAGAGGCCCCCGAGCAACTCGCATGGGGACTGGCCTTTCCTGAGGCCACCAGAGCGGGTCCCTGAGGTCCCCGTCGTAAGTCGAGAGCACCTGCCTGCAACTCGAGAATATCCAGGAGGTTCTCCCCTCCAGGCGAGATGAAGCCCATTTTCGCTGAGGCGTCTCGAGGCTAATCACCTAACTCTGGACTTCCAAAGGGTCCTTCACACCCTTGCTGCAACTCAAGAAGTTCCCCGACATACCCGTCTCCACTCAGAGGAAGCACGAGAGTCCCGCCCACATCCAGAGGAGCCCCGTTTCCGCCTCCTAGCTCGAGAGGAGGATCCTTTCCCTGCGTCTTCGGGAAAGAATCCCGGCATTCCCGTCGCATCTCAAGAGGAGGCGCTCTCCAAAGGAAAGGCGAGAGGAACTCCAGGGTCGTGCCACCATTCCCAGAGTCCCCAGATGTCTCAGTCCATTCCAGGGAAACCTGTTTTCCCTGCATGCCTCGACTTTCATGCGAGGATCGACTCACACCACGGTGGCACGTGGACAGCCTGGGAAAGCTCGTGGGAAAGCCTCGTGGGAAAGCCTCAGGAAAGCCTCAAGCCCGAAAATGATCCCTTGATCCCGCGAGGGAAGCGTGACACTGCTGCTACAGCTGGGAGGAAAGCGCACGTGCATGCCCACTCGGAAGAGGACTGACTCCCCTGGGGAGACTCCAGAAGTACCCCAAGATCCATGTCGCACTGGAGAGGAATCCTCAGGTTCCGGCACCGACTCCACACAAGGTCTTAGGCCCGGCATCGAGGGGAGGAATTGAGAGGCCCCCGAAACTCGCATGGGGACTGGCCTTTCCTGAGGCCACCAGAGCGGGGTCCCTGAGGTCCCCGTCGTAAGTCGAGAGCACCTGCCGCAACTCGAGAAATCCAGGAGGTTCTCCCCTCCAGGCGAGATGAGGCCCATTTCCGCTGAGGCGTCTAGGCTAATCACACCTAACTCTGGAACTTCCAAAGGGTCCTTCACACCCTTGCTGCAACTCAAGAAGTTCCCGACATACCCGTCTCCACTCGAGAGGAAGCACGAGAGTCCCGCCCAATCCAGAGGAGCCCCGTTTCCGCCTCTAGCTCGAGAGGAGGATCCTTTCCCTGCGTCTTCGGAAAGAATCCCGGCGTTCCCGTCGCATCTCAAGAGGAGGCGCTCTCCACAGGAAAGGCGAGAGGAACTCCAGGGTCGTGCCACCATTCCCAGAGTCCCCCAGATGTCTCAGTCCATTCCAGGGAAACCTGTTTTCCCCTGCACTGCCTCGACTTTCAAGCCGAGGATCGACTCACACCACGGTGGCATCGTGGGACAGCCCTGTGGGAAAGCCTCGTGGGAAAGCCTCGTGGAAAGCCTCGTGGGAAAGCCTCGTGGGAAACCCTCAAGCGAAAGCCACAGATAACTTGATCCATGCGAAGGAAGGCGTGACACTTCTGCTATAGCTCGGAGGAAAGCGCACGTGGCATGCCCCCACTCGCGACGAGGACTGACTCCCCTGGGGAGACTCCAGAAGTACCTCAGGATCCATGTCGGCACGGGAGAGGAATCCTCAGGTTCCAGCACCGACTCCCACAAGGTCTTATGCCCCGCATCGACGGGTGCGGAATCCCGGGAGGCCCCCGAGCAACTCGCATGGGGACTGGCCTTTCCTGAGGCCACCAGAACGGATCCCTGAGGTCCCCGTGGAAAGTTGAGAGCACCTGCCGCAAATCCAAGAAAATCCAGGAGGTTCTCCCCTCCAGCTAGATGAGGCCCATTTCCGGTGAGGCGTCTCCAGGCAAATCACACCTAACCTCTGGAACTTCCAAAGGGTCCTTCACACCCTTGCTGCAACTCAAGAAGTTCCCCGACATACCCGTCTGCCACTCGAGAGGAAGCACGAGAGTCCCGCCCACATCCAGAGGAGCCCCGTTTCCGCCACCTAGCTCGAGAGAAGGCATCCTTTCACTGCGTGGTCGGGAAAGAATTCCCGGCGTTCCCTGTCGCATCTCAAGAGGAGGCGCTCTCCACAAGAAAGGCGAGAGGAACTCCAGGGTCGTGCCACCATTCTCAGAGTCCCCAGATGTCTCAGTCCATTCCAGGGAAACCTGTTTTCCCTGCACTGCCTCGACTTTCAAGCCGAGGATCGACTCACACCACGGTGGCTCGTGGGACAGCCCTGTGGGAAAGTCTCGTGGAAATCCTCGGGGAAAGCCTCAAGCGGAAGCCACAGATCCCTTGATCCACGCCTATGGAAGCGTGAAACTGCTGTTACAGCTCGGAGGAAAGCGCACGTGCATGCCCCCACGCGAGACGAGGACTGACTCCACTGGGGAGACTCCAGAAGTACCCCAAGATCCATGTCGGCACTGGAGAGGAATCCTCAGGTTCCGGCACCGAATCCACACAAGGTCTTAGGTCCTGGCATCGACGGGAGAGGAATCCCGAGAGGACCCGAGCAACTCGCATGGGGACTGGCCTTTCCTGAGGCCACCAGAGCGGGTCCCTGAGATCCCCGTCGTAAGTCGAGAGCACATGCCGCAACTCGAGAAAATCCAGGAGGTTCTCCCCTCCAGGCGAGATGAGGCCCATTTCCGCTGAGGCGTCTCGAGGCTAATCACATCTAACATCTGGAACTTCCAAAGGGTCCTTCACACCCTTGCTGCAACTCAAGAAGTTCCCCGACATACTCGTCTCCACTCCAGAGGAAGGACGAGAGTCCCGCCCACATCCAGAGGAGCCCCGTTTCCGCCCCCTAGCTCGAGGGGAGGGATCCTTTCCCTGCGTGGTCGGGAAAGAATTCCCGGCATTCCCGTCGCATCTCAAGTGGATGCGCTCTCCACTGGAAAGGCGAGAGGAACTCCAGGGTCGTGCCACCATTCCCAGAGTCCCCCAGATGTCTCAGTCCATTCCAGGGAAACGTTTTTTCCCTGCACTGCCTCGACTTTCAAGCCGAGGATCGACTCACACCACGGTGGGACGTGGGACATCCATGTGGAAAAGCCTCGTGGGAAAGCCACGAGGGAAAGCCACAGATCCCTTGATCCACGCGAAGGGAAGCGCGACACTGCTGCTACAGCTCCGGAGGAAAGCACACGTGCATGCCCCGAATCGAGACGAGGACTGGACTCCCCTGGGGAGACTCCAGAAGTACCCAAGATCCATGGCAGCAATGGAGAGGAATCCTCAGGTTCCGACACCGACTCCACACAAGATCTTAGGCCCCGGCATTGAAGGGAGGAATCCCGAGAGGCCTACGAGCAATTCGCATGGGGACTGGCCTTTCCTGAGTCCACCAGAGCGGGTCCTTGAGGTCCCCGTCGTAAGTCGAGAGCACCTGCCGCAACTCGAGAAACTCCAGGAGGTTCTCCCCTCCAGGCGAGATGAGGCCCTTTTCCCCTGATGCGTCTCGAGTCTAATCACACCTAACCTCTGGAACTTCCAAAGGGTCCTTCACACCCTTGCTGCAACTCAAGAGGTTCCCTGATATACCCGTCTCCACTAGAGAAGAAGCAGGAGAGTCCCACCCACATCCAGAGGAGCCACTTTTCCGCCTCCTAGCTCGAGAGGAGGGATCCTTTCCCTGTGTGGTTGGGAAAGAATTCCCGGCGTTCCCGTCGCATCTCAAGAGGAGGCGCTCTCCACAGTAAAGGCGAGAGGAACTACAGGGTCGTGCCACCATTCCCAGAGTCCCCCAGATGTCTTAGTCCATTCCAGGGAAACCTGTTTTCCCTGCACTGCCTTGACTTTCAAGCCGAGGATCGACTCACACCACGTTGGCACGTGGGACAGCCCTGTGTGACAGCCTCGTGGCGAAATGCTCGTGGGAAAGCCTCGAGGGAAAGCCCCTGATCCCCTTGATCCACGCGAAGTAAAGTGTGACACTGCTGCTACAGCTCGGGAGGAAAGCGCACATGCATGCCCCCACTAGAGACGAGCACTGGACTCCCCTGGGGAGACTCCAGAAGTACCCCAAGATCCATGTCAGCACTGGAGAGGAATCCTCAGGTTCCGGCACCGACTCCACACAAGATCTTATTGCCCCTGCATCGAGGGGAGAGGAATCCTGATAGGCCCCCGAACAACTCTCATGGGGACTGGCCTTTCCTGAGTCCACCAGAGCGGGTCCCTGAGGTCCCCGACGTAAGTCGAGAGCACCTGCCGCAACTCGAGAAAATCCAGGAGCGTTCTCCCCACCAGGCGAGATGAGGCCCATTTCCGCTCAGGCGTCTTGAGTCTAATCACACCTAACATCTGGAACTTCCAAAGGGTCCTTCACACCCTTCCTGCAACTCAAGAAGTTCCTCCTGACATACCCGTCTCCACTCGAGAGGAAGCACGAGAGTTCTGCCCACATCCAGCAGGAGCCCCGTTTCCTACTCTGCTCGAGAGAAATGATCCTGTCCCCTGCGTGGTCGGGAAAGAATTCCCGGACGTTCCCTTCGCATCTCAAGAGGAGGCGCTCTCCACAGGAAAGGCAAGAGAACTCCAGGGTCGTGCCACCATTCCCAGAGTCCCCCAGATGTCTCAGTCCATTCCAGGGAAACCTGTTTTCCCTGCACTGCCTCGACTTTCAAGCCGAGGATCGACTCACACGACGGTGGCGCGTGGGATAGTCCTGTGGGAAAGCCTCGTGGAACGCCTCGTGGGAAACCTCGAGGGAAAGCCACAGATCCCTTGATCCACCGAAGGGAAGCGCGACACTGCTGCTACAGCTCGGGAGGAAAGCGCTACGTGCATCCCCCTTCGAGACGAGGACTGACCCCTGGGGAGACTCCAGAAGTACCCAAGATCCATGTCAGCATGGAGAGGAATCCTCAGGTCCGACACCGACTCCACACAAGATCTTTGCCCGGCATCGACGGGAGAGGAATCCAGAGCGAGCAACTCGCCTTGGGACTGGCCTTTCCTGAGGCCACCAGAGCGTGTCCCTGAGGTCCCCGTCGTAAGTCGAGAGCACCTGCCGCCAACTCGAGAAAATTCAGGAGGTTCTCACCTCCAGGCGAGATGAGGCCAATTCCACTGCGGCGTTTCGAGGCTAATCACATCTATCATCTGGAACTTCCAAAGGGTCCTTCACACCCTTGCTGCAACTCAAGAAGTTCTCCCGACATACCCGCCACTCGAGAGGAAGCACATATCCAAGCCCTGTTCCATAGTCGAAGGAGGCTCTGCCTGCGTGGGAAATCGTTTCCGTCGCATCAAAAAGGCCTCCCAAGAAAGCGAGGAACTCAGGTCGTGCACTTCCAGAGTCCCCAATTCTCATCCTTCAGGGAACTTTCCTGCACTGCCTCGTTTCAAGCAGGATGCTCACACCACGGTGGTCGTGGACAGCCTGTGGGAAAGCCTCGTGGAAGCCTCGTGGAAAGCCTCAAGGAAAGCCACAGATCCTTGATCCACGCAGGAAGCGACACTGCTGCTACAGCTCGGGAGGAAAGCGCACGTGCATCCCCCTTGAGACGAGGACTGACTCCCGGGGACTCCAGAAGTACCAAGATCCATTCAGCATGGAGAGGAATCTCAGTTCGACACCGACTCCAACAATTTAGGCCCGGATCGACGGGAGGAATCCGTGAGGCCCGAGCAACTCGCTTGGGGATGCCTTCCTGAGGCCACAGAGCGGGTCCTGAGGTCCCGTCTAAGCGAGCACCTGCCGCAACTCGAGAAATCAGGAGTTCTCCCTCCAGCGAGATGAGCCATTTCACTGCCGTCTCGAGCTAATCACATCTATTCTGGAACTTCAAAGGGTCCTCAACCCTTGCTGCATCAAGAAGTTCCCGACATACCGTCTCCACTCGAGAGAGCACGAGAGTTCGCCAATCCAGAGGAGCCCGTTCCGCCTCCTAGTTCGAGAGCGGAATCTTTCCCTGCGTGGTGGGAAGCATTCCCGGCGTTCCGTCCCATCTCAAGAGGAGGCCTCTCCACAGGAAAGGCGAGAGGAACTCCAGGGTCGTGCCACCATTCCAGAGTCCCCAGATTCTCAGTCCATTCCAGGGAAACCATTTCCCTGCACTGCCTCCACTTTCAAGCGAGGATCGACTCACCACGGTGGAAGTGTGGACAGCCTGTGGGAAAGCCTCGTGGGAAAGACTCGTGGAAAAGCCTCGAGGGAAAGCCACAGATCCTTGATCCACGCGAAGGGAAGCGCGACACTGCTGCTAAGATCGGGAGGAAAGCGCACGTGCATCCCCCCTCGAGACGAGGACTGACTCTCCTGGGAGACTCCAGAAGTACCCCAAGATCCATGTCAGCACTGGAGAGGAATCCTCAGGTTCGACACCAACTCCACACAAGATCTTAGGCGCCGGCATCGACGGAGAGAATCCGAGAGGCCCCGAGCATCTCGCATGTGGACTGGCCTTTCCTGAGGCCACCAGAGCGGGTCCCTGAGGTCCCCGTCGTAACTCGAGAGCACCTGCCTCAACTCGAGTAAATCCAAGAGGTTCTTCCCTCCAGGCGAGATGAGGCCCATTCGTCTCAGGCGTCTCGAGGCTAATCAGACCTAACCTCTGGAACTTCCAAAGGGTCCTTCACACCCTTGCTCTATCTCAAGAAGTTCCCGACATACCCGTCTCCACTCGAGAGGAAGTACGAGAGTCCCGACCACATCCAGAGGGGCCACGTTTCCGCCTCCTAGCTCGAGAGGAGGCATCCTTTCGCCTGCGTGGTCGGGAAAGAATTCCCGGCGTTCCCGTCGCATCTCAAGAGGTGGCGCTTTCCACAGGAAAGGCGAGAGGAACTCCAGTGTCGTGCCACCATTCGCAGAGTCCCCCAGATATCTCAGTCCATTCCAGGAAAACTGTTTCCCTGCACTGCCTCGACTTTCTAGCCTAGGATCGACTCACACACGGTGGCACGTGGGACAGCCCTGTGGAAAGCCTCATGGGAAAGCCTCCTGGGAAAGCCTCGAGGGAAAGCAACAGATCCCTTGATCCAAGCGAAGGAAGCGAGACACTGCTGCTACATCTTGGGAGGAAATCTCACGTGCAAGCCCCACTGCAGATGAGGACTGACGCACCTGGGAGACTCCAGAAGTACCCAAGATCCATGTCAGTACTGGAGAGGAATGCTCGGTTCCGGCACGACTCCACACAAGATCTTAGGCCCCGGCATCGACGGGGAGGAATCCTCAGAGGCCCCGAGCAACTCGCTCGGTATTGGAATTCCTGAGGCCACCAGAGCGGGTCCTGAGGTCCCCGTCATAAGTCGAGAGCACCTGCCACAACTCGAGAAAATCAGGAGGTTCTTCCCTCCAGGCGAAATGAGGCCCATTTCCGCTGAGGCGTCTCGAGGCTAATCACATCAAAATCTGGAACGTCCAAAGTGTCCTTCAAACCCTTCTGCAACTCAAGAAGTTCCCCGACATACCCGTCTCCACTCGAGAGGAAGCACGAGATTCCCGCCACATCCAGAGGAGCCCCATTTCCGCCTCCTAGCTCGAGAGAGGGATCCGTTCCCTGTGTGTTCGGGAAAGAATTCCTGGCGTTCCCGTCCATCTCAAGAGGAGGCGCTCTCCACAGGAAAGGCGAGAGGAACTCCAGGGTCGTGCCACCATTCCAGAGCCCCAGATGTCTCAGTCCATTCAGGGAAAACTGTTTTCCCTGCACTGCCCGACCTTCAAGCCGAGGATCGACTCACACCACGGTCGCACGTGGGACAGCCCTGTGGGAAAGCCTCGTGGAAAGCCTGGTGGGAAAGCCTCGATGGAAAGCCACAGATCCCTTGATCCACGCGAAGGGAAGGTGACACTGCTGCTACAGCTCGGGAGGAAAGCGCACGTGAATGCCCCCACTCGAGACGAGGACTGACTCAACTGGGCAGACTCCAGAAGTACCCAAGATCCAGTCAGTACTGGATAAGAATGCTCAGGTTCCGGCACCGACTCCACACAAGATCTTAGGCCCCGGCATCGACGGAGAGGAATCCGAGAGGCCCCCGAGCAACTCACATGGGGACTGGCCTTTCCTGAGGCCACCAGAGAGGGTCCCTGTGGTCCCGTCGTAAGTCGAGAGCACCGCCGCAACTCGAGAAATCCAGGAGGTTCTCCCTCCAGCGAGATGAGGCCCATTTCCGCTGGGCGTCTCCAGGCAAATCACACCTAACCTCTGGAACTTCCAAAGGGTCCTTCACACCCTTGCTGCAACTCAAGAAGTTCCCGACATACCCGTCTCCACATGAGAGGAAGCAGGAGAGTCCCGCCCACATCCAGAGGAGCCCCGTTTCCGCCTCCTAGCTCGAGAGGAGGATCCATTTCCTGCGTGTCGGGATAGAATTCCCGGCGTTCCCGTCGCATCTCAAGAGGAGGCGCTCTCCACAGGAAAGGTGAGAGGAACTCCAGGGTCGTGCCACCATTCCAGAGTCCCCAGATGTCTCCGTCCATTCCAGGGAAACCTGTTTTCCCTGCACTGCCTCGACTTTCAAGCCGAGGATCGACTCACACCACGGTGGCACGTGGGACAGCCTGTGGGAAAGCCTCGTGGGAAAGCCTCGTGGAAACCTATGGTTAACCTCGAGGAAGCCACAGATCCCTTGATCCACGTGAAAGGAAGCGAGACACTGCTGCTACAGCTCGGGAGGAATGCGCACGTGCATGCCCCCACTCGAGACGAGGACTGACTCCCTGGGGAGACTCCAGAAGTACCCCAAGATCCATGTCAGCACTGAGAGGAATCCTCAGGTTCCGGCACTGACTCCACACAACGTCTTAGGCCCAGCATCGACGGGAGAGGAATCCCGAGAGGCACCGAGCAACTCACATGGGGACTGGCCTTTCTTGAGGCCACCAGAGCGGGTCCAGAGGTCCCGTCGTAAGTCGAGAGCACCTGCCGCAACTCGAGAATATCAGGAGGTCTCCCTCCAGGCGAGATGAGGCCCATTTCCACTGAGGCTCTCCGAGGCTTATCACACCTAACATCTGGAACTTCCAAGGGTCCTTCACACCCTTGCCTTCAATCAAGAGTTCCCCGAACATACCCGTCTCACTCGAGAGGAAGCACGAGAGTCCCGCGCACATCCAGAGGAGCCCCGTTTCCGACTCCTAGCTCGAGTAGAGGCATCCTTTCCCTGCGTGGTCGAGAAAGAATTCCGCGCGTTCCGTTCGAATCTCAAGAGGAGGTGCTCTCTGCAGGAAAGGCGAGAGGAGCTCCAGGGTCGTGCCACCATTCCCAGAGTCCCCAAGATGTCTCAGTCCATTCCAGGGAAACCTGTTTTCCCTGCACTAGCCTCGACTTTCAAGCCGAGCATAGACTCACACCACGGTGGCATGTGGGACAGCCCTGTGGGAAAGCCTCGTGGGAAAGCCTCGAGGGAAAGCCACATATCCCTTGATCCACGCGAAGGGAAACCTGACACTGCTGCTTCAGATCGTGAGGAATTCGCATATGCATGCCCCACTCGAGACGAGGTCTGACTCCCCTGGGGAGACTCCAGAAGTACCCCAAGATCCATGTCAGCACTGGACAGGAATCCTCAGGTTCCGGCATCAACTCCACACAAGGTCTAAGGCCCCGGCATTGACGGGAGATGAATCCCGTGAGGCCCTGAGAAACTCGCATGGGGACTGGCCTTTTTTGAAGCCACCAGAGCGGGTCCCTGAGGTCCCCATCGTAAATCGAGAGCACGTGCCGCAACTCGAGAAAATCCAGGAGGGTTTCCCCTCCAGGCGAGATGAGGCCCATTTCCCCTGAGGCGTCTGTAGGCTAATCACACCTAACATCAGGAACTTCCAAAGGGTCCTTCACACCTTGCTGCAACTCAAGAAGTTTCCCGACATACCCGTCTCCACTCGAGAGGAA
>NW_017193320.1:0-9858 GCF_001704415.2 Capra hircus
AAATAAGATGAAGTTGCCACAATGTCATGCCCTTAAAAGGGCTATTTCTTAAAGCTGTTAGAAGGGGATAATGGTATTTCAATTAGTAATCAGCAAGTGAAAATAATATTCCACCACAAATGTACTCTTGTTCTTCTAGCTTTTAAGACTATATGGAAAAACTGGGTGCTTCAGAGTTTTGAGAAAAAAGAAGGGAACACTACACCTGTGTTGTGGATGATCTGAAGACTTTGCCTGTTCGTTTTTTAAATACTACTTTCAGGTTCTTTTGCTTACCAAAGGAGGCCCAATTTCACTCAAAAGTTTTGAGAACTGTGTTTAAATAAATGCAAAGAAAAGAGTAAAAAGGAAGAAAAAAAAAAAGACCTTGCGAGGAGTTGGGGCAGGAACCTGAGATTCCTCTACAGTGCTGACATGGATCTTGGGGTACTTCTGGAGCCCCCCAGGGAAGTCAGTCTTCGTCTCGAATGGGGGCATGCACGTGCGCTTTCCTCCCGAGCTGTAGCAGCAGTGTCACACTTCCGGTCGCGTGGATCAAGTGATCTGTGGCTTTTCCTCCAGGCTTTACCACGAGGCTATCCCAGAGGGCTGTCCCACATGCCGCGAGGTGTGAGTCGAACCTCGGGCGTGAAAGTCGAGGTAGTGCAGGGAAAACAGGTCCTCTGGGAATGGACTGAGATCTAGGGACTCTTGGAATGGTGGCACGACTCTGGAGTTCCTCTCGCATTTCCTGTGGGAGAGCGCCTCCACTTGAGATGCGACGGGAACGCCGGGAAACGACGAAGCAGGGAAAGGATCCCACATCTCGAGCTACGAGGCGGAAAGGGGCTCCTCTGGATGTGGGCGGGACCCTCGTGCTTCCTATCGAGAGGAGACGGGTATGTCGGGGAACTTCTTGAGTTGCAGCAAGGGTGTGAAGGACCCTTTGGAAGTTCCAGAGGTTAGGTGTGATTAGACTCCAGACGCTTCAGCGGAAATGGCTTCATCTCGCCTGGAGGGGAGAACCTCCTGGATTTTCTCGAGTTGCGGCAGGTGCTCTCGACTTACGACGGGACCTCAGGGACCCGCTCTGGTGGCCTCAGGAAAGGCCAGTCCACATGCGAGTTGCTAGGGGCCTCTCGGGATTCCTCTACCATCGATGGCGGGCCTAAGACCTTGTGTGGAGTCGGTGCCGGAACCTGAGGATTCCTCTGCAGTGCTGACATGGATCTTGGGGTACTTCTGGAGTCTCCCCAGGGGAGTCAGTCCTCGTTTGAGTGGGCGCATGCACGTGCGATTACCTCCGGAGCTGTGGCAGCAGTGTCATGCTTCCCTTCGCCTGGATCAAGGGATCTGTGCTTTTCCCACGAGGCTTTCCCACAGGGCTATCCCACGTGCCACCGTGGTGTGAGTCGATCGATGGCTTGAAAGTCAACGTAGTGCAAGGAAAACAGGTTGCCCTGGAATGGACTGAGACATCTGGCGAATCTGGGAATGGTGGCACGACCCTGGACTTCCTCTCGACTTTCCTGTGGAGAGCGCCTCCTCTTGAGATGCGACGGGAACGCCGGGAATTCTTTCCCGACCACGGAGGGGAAAGGATCCCTCCTCTCGAGCTAGGAGGCGGAAACGGTGCTCCTCTGTATGTGGGCGGGACTCTCGTGCTTCCTCTCGAGTGGAGACGGGTATGTCGGGGAAATTCTGGATTTGCAGCAAGGGTGTAAAGGACCCTTTGGAAGTTCCAGAGGTTAGGTGTGATTAGCCTCGAGACGCCTCAGCGGAAATTGGCCTAATCTCGCCTGGAGGGAGAAACCTCCTGGATTTTCTCGAGTTGCGGCAGGTGCTCTCGCCTTTCCATACGGACCTCAGGGACCCGCTCTGGTGGCCTCAGGAAAGGCCAGTCCCCATGCGAGTTGCTCGCGGGCCTCTCGGATTCCTCTCCCGTTCATGCTGGGGCCTAAGACCTTGTGTGAGTTGGTTCTGGAACCTGAGGTTTCCTCTCCATTGCTGACATGGATCTTGGGGTACTTTGGAGTCTCCCCAGGGGAGTCAGTTCTTGTCTCGAGTGGGGGCATGCACGAGCGCTTTCCTCCCGAGCTGGAGCAGCAGTGTCACGCTTCCCTTCGAGTGGATCAAGGGATCAGTGGCTTTCCCTCGAGGCTTTCCCACGACGCATTACCAGGAGGCTTTCCCACAGGGCTGTCCCACGTGCCACCGTGGTGTGAGTCGCTCCTCGGCAAAGTCAGGCAGCAAGGAAAACTGTTTTCCCTGGAATGGACTGAGACATCTGGGGGAATGGAATGTGGCACGAACCTGGAGTTCCTCTCGCCTTTCCTGTGGAGAGTGCCTCCACTTCAGATGTGACGGGAACGCCGGGAATTCTTTCCCGCAAACGCAGGGAAAGGATTCCTCCTCTCGAGCTTTGAGGCGGAATCGGGGCTCCTCTGGATGAGGGCAGGACTCTCCTGCTTCCTCTCGAGCGGACACGGGTATGTCGGGATCTTCTTGAGCTGCAGCAAAGGGTGTGAAGACCCGCAGGTGTGATTACTCGAGACGCCTGTGCGGAAATGGGCCTCATCTCGCCTGGAGGGGGAGAACCTCCTGGAGTTTCCTCGAGTTGCGGCAGGTGCTCTCGACTTTACGACGGGGACTTCAGGGACCCGCTCTGGTGGCCTCAGGAAAGGCCAGTCCACTTGGGAGTTGCTCGGCGGCCTCTCAGGATTCCTTCTCCCGTCGATGCCCGCGTCC
Source organism: Capra hircus (assembly GCF_001704415.2). Taxonomy (NCBI): domain Eukaryota; kingdom Metazoa; phylum Chordata; class Mammalia; order Artiodactyla; family Bovidae; genus Capra; species Capra hircus. The sequence continues at coordinate 2,728 of NW_017193320.1, forward strand.
TAAAACCTTGTGTGGAGTCCGGTGCCCGGAACCTGAGTATCCCTCTCCAGTGCTGACATGGATCTTGGGGTACTTCTGGAGTCTCCCCAGGGGAGTCAGTCCTCGTCTCGAGTCGGGGCATGCACGGTGTGCTTTCCTTCCGAGCTGTAGCAGCAGTGTCACGCTTCCCTTGGCATGGGATCAAGGGATCTGTGGCTTTCCCTCGATGCTTTCCCACAAGGCTTTCCCAACAGGGCTGTCCCACGTGCCACAGTGGTGTGAGTCGTTCCTCGGCTTTGAAAACTCGAGGCAGTGCTGGGAAAACAGGATTCTCTGGAATGGACTGAGATATCTGGGTGACTCTGGGAATGGTTGGCACGACCCTGGAGTTCCTCGCGCCTTTCCTGTGGAGAGCGCTTCCTCTTGAGATGCGATGGGTACGCCGGAAATTCTTTCCCGACCACGCAGGGAAAGGATCCCTCCTCTCGAGCTAGGAGGCGGAAACGGGGCTCCTCTGAATGTGGCGGGACTCTCGTGCTTCCTCTCGAGTGGAGACGGGTATGTCGGGGAATTTCTTGAGTTGCCAGCAAGGGTGTGAAGGACCTTTGGAAGTTCCAGAGGTTAGGTGTGATTAGCCTCGAGACGCCTCAGCGGAAAATGGGCCTCATCTCGCCTGGAGGGGAGAACCTCCTGGATTTTCTCGAGAGTTGCGGCAGGTTGTCTCGACTTACCACGGGGACCTCAGGGACCCGCTCTGGTTGCCTCAGGAAAGGCCAGTCGCCATGCGAGTTGCTCGGGGGCCTCTCGGGATTCCTCTCCCGTCGATGCCCGGTGCCTAAGGCCTTGTGTGGAGTCGGTGCCGGAGACTGAGGATTCCTCTCCAGTGCTGACATGGATCTTTGGGAACTTCTGGAGTCTCCCCAGGGGAGTCAGTCCTCGTCTCCAGTGAGGTCATGCATGTGCGCTTTGCTCTCCGAGCTGTAGCAGCATTGTCACGCTTCCCTTCGTGTGGATCAAAGGGATCAGGGGCTTTCCCTCTAGGCTTTCCCACAAGTCTTTCCCACAGGGCTGTCCCACGTGCCACCGTGGTGTGAGTCGATCCTCGGCTTGAAAGTCGAGGCAGTGTAAGAAAAACAGGATTCCCTGGAATGGACTGAGACATCTGGGGGACTCTTGGAATGGTGGCACGACCCTGGAGTTCCTCGCGCCTTTCCTGAGAAGAGCGCCTCCTCTTGAGATGCGACAGGAACACGAGGAATTCTTTCCCCACCACGCAGGGAAAGGATCCCTCCTCTCGAGCTAGGAGGCGGAAACGGGCTCCTCTGGATGTGGGCGGGACTCTCGAGCTTCCTCTCGAATGGAGACGTGTATGTGGGAACTTCTTGAGTTGCAGCAAGGGTGTGAAGGACCCTTTGGAAGTTCCAGAGGTTCAGTGTGATTAGACTCGAGACCCCTCAGGGGAAAAGGGCCTCATCTCCCCTGGAGGGGAGAACCTCCTGAATGGTGTCGACTTACGGCAGGTGCTCTTGACTTACGACGGGGACATCAGGACCCGCTCTGGTGGCCTCAGGAAAGGCCAGTCCCCCATGCGAGTTGCTCGGGGGCCTCTCGGGATTCCTCTCCCTTCGATGCCGGGGCTTAAGACCTTGTGTGGAGTCGGTGCCGGAACCTGAGGATTCCTCTCCAGTGCTGACATGGATCTTGGGGTACTTCTGGAGTCTCCCCAGGGGAGTCAGTCCTCGCCTCTTAGTGGGCGTCTTCACATGCGCTTTCTTCTCGAGCTGTAGTAGCAGTGTCATGCTTCCCTCGCGTAGATCAAGGGATTTCTGACTTTCCCTCGAGGCTTTCCCACGAGGCTTTCCCACGAGGCTTTCCCACAGGGCTGTCCCACGTGCCACCGTGGTGTGAGTCGATCCTCGGCTTGAAAGTCGAGGCAGTGCAGGGAAAACAGGTTTCCCTGGAATGGACTGAGACATCTGGGGGACTCTGGGAATGGTGGCACGACCCTGGAGTTCCTCTCGCCTTTCCTGTGGAGAGCACCTCCTCTTGAGATGCGACGGGGAACGCGGGGAATTCTTTCCCGAACACGCAGGAAAGGATCCCTCCTCTCGATCCATTAGGTGGAAACGTGGCTCCTCTGGATTTGGGCGGGACTCTCGTGATTCCTCTTGAGTGGAGACGGGTATGTCGGGGAACTTCTTGAGTTGAAGCAAGGGTGTGGAAGGACCCTTTGGAAGTTCCAGAGGTTAGGTGTGATTAGCCTCGAGACGCCTCAGCGGAAATGGGCCTAATCTCGCCTGGTGAGGAGAACCTCCTGGATTTTCTCGAGTTGCGGAAAGTGCTCTCGACTTTCGACGGGGACCTCAGGGACCCGGTCACGTGGCCTCAGGAAAGGCCAGTCCCCATGCAAGTTGCCAGGGGGACCCTCGGGATTCCTCTTGGGTCGATGCCGGGGCCTAAGACCTTGTGTGGAGTCGAGGCCGGATCCTGAGGATTCCTCTCCAGTGCTGACATGGTTCTTGGGGTACTTTCTGGAGTCTCCCCAGGGAAGTCAGTCCTCGTCTCGAGTGTGGGCATGCACGTGCGCTTTCCTCCCGAGCTGTAGCAGCAGTGTCACGCTTCCTAACGCGTGTCAAGGGATCTGTAAGCTTTCACTCAAGTCTTTCCTTCAAGGCTTTCCCAAGAGTCTTTCCCACAGGGCTGTCCCACCTGCCACCAGGGTGTGAGTTGATCCTCGGCCTTGAAAGTCGAGGCAGTGCAGGGAAAACATGTTCCTCTGGAATGGACTGAGACATCTGGGGGACTCTTGGAATGGTGGTACGACCCTGGAGTTCCGCTCGCCTTTCCTGTGGAGAGCGCCTCCTCTTGAGATGGGACGGGAACGCCGGGAATTCTTTCCCGACCAAGCAGGGAAAGGATCCGTCATCTCGAGGTCCGAGCATAAACGGGGCTCCTCTGGATGTGGGCGGGACCCTCGTGCTTCCTCTGGAGTGGAGACGGTATGTCGGGGAACTTCTTGAGTTTCAGCAAGGTTGTTAAGGAACCTTTTGAATTTCCAGAGTTTAGGTGTGATTAGCCTCGAGAGCCTCAGCGGAAATTGGCCTCATCTTGCCTGGTGGGGAGAACCTCCTGGATTTTCTCGAATTGTGGCAGGTGTTCTCAACGTTCGCTGGGACCTCAGGGACCCCGCTCTGGTGGCGTCAGGAAAGGCCAGTTCCCATCCGAGTGGCTACGGGGCCTCTCGGGATTCCTCTCCCGTCGATGGTGGGGCCTAAGACCTTGTGTGAAGTCGAGGCCGGTACCTGAGGATTCCTTCTCCCGTGCTGACATGGTTCTTGGGGTACTTCTTGAGTCTCCCCAGGGGTGTCAGTCCTCTTCTCAGTGGGATCATTGCAAGAACGCTTACCTCCCGTGCTGCAGTAGCAGTGTCACTCTGCCCGTCCGCGTGGATCAAGAGATCTGTGTCCTTTCCCTCGAGGTATTTCCCACGGGGCTTTCCCTCGAGGCTTTCCCACGAGGCTTTCCCACATCCGCTGTCCCACGTGCCACCGGTGGTGCCAGTCGATCCTCGGCGTGAAAATCAAGGCAGTGCAGGGAAAACAGGTTCCTCTGGAATGGACTGAGACATCTGGGGGACTCTTGGAATTGTGGCACGACCCTGGAATTCCTCTCGCCTTTCCTGTGGAGAGCGCCTCTTCTTGAGATTCGTGGGAACGCCGGGAATTCTTTCCCGACCAAGCAGAGGAAAGTGCCGTGGTCCAGCCCCGGTGGATCCAGGGTGATTCGAAGGTGGGGACGTAGTCGTCGTCTTTGGAAATATACATATTTAATCCCAGATATAAAAGAGATTAGAAATGGATAGTGTTAGTAGGAAGATTATTGGAGAAAAAGAAGGCTGAATAACTTGGATTACGTGGAATAACATCCATCCCTCCAGTAGAGAATTCAGCCAGAAAAAACGGGAGCAAAAAAGAAGCGACATGGGGGAATCAGTCTTTCCGGAAACTGATCTGATTTCTTTATTTTTGGTTTTGCTTGTATACCTCTTGTTACACATAGGGATGAATACAGAGTCACGCAGGAGTCGGCATCCTGACCTTTATCCAAAATCAGGTGCTTCACATAAATGTATAAAAAAAAGGTCTTAGGGATCTTACATCATCTTCTGGCCATGAATGAGACCTGCTGACATTTTATGATCCTTTCTTTCTGATAACCAAATAAACTTATTTCTTCCAAGGGTGTTTTTTCTTAAACCAGGCACCACCCTCCAAATAAAGTTACATTCCTATAGGGTGAGGGTGTAGTGAGTTACAATCAAGAAAGGAATTTATTTAACCCAAGGTTAACATGATTAGTCTTAAAGGTGAATTCTTATTTCTCCTATATGCTTAAAGGTTAATACTTATTTCTCCTATATACTAGTTATATTCATTATAAGGGTAGGGAACATGGAGATTTATCAGCAAACATCAGCCTAACAAATGAAAATCCTTTCATCAATTCTCCCCTTAAGATCTATTTAGTCTTAAGATATGATAAAGTTACATTCTTACATAGAAAGGACACAGTGATATATAACAAAGTACAGTGATCTATTACAAAAGTGAAAATCCATTAACTCAAAAAGTCTAGTATTGCTAACATCAAAAACTGCTATATTTCCTTTGCTATATTCCAAATACATTGATTAATATATTCCCAAGTGCCTAAGGATATGGAGGCTGGTGGCAATCATTGACTCAACAAGAAGAAAAAGTCCTATGCTAATTAAGACTCTCAAAATACTCCAAAACTCTCTGTGCTGTTTACAGTTGAGAGGTAGTAAACAATCTTGTGCCTAGTGGCAGCAGTATGGATAATCCTGTCACACAAGCTGGTCTGTCAGCAGAGAGGTTTGACCTAAAATATCCTTGTCCCACCCAGAGCAGGGAATTAGCAGCAATTTTTGACACAACAAATGAAGAGAACCCTTCACCAATATAATTCCTAACCAACTATACTAATAATTTCTAACTCCCCAAAAATAATTTGCCTTTAGTAAGTCTAAAACATCTCATGCCTCTCAGGTTGGGAGGCTGTAAACAATCACATGTGGCCGGACAAACCTATAAAGGTGGGCTAGATAACCTTCAGAGGAGTCGGCAAGCTGAAACACTCTTGTCATGCCAAGAATATTTATTGCCTTGAAGCTGCACGTTTACTTCTTCTCCGAGAGAAACAGTTATTAAAGTCAGCCCCCGTAAAGTCAGTAGTGGTGAGAGCATAAAACAGACTCTGGTTTTGGGGTTCGATGCTCGGAACAGGGGGTTACCTGAGGCTTGATCACGCCTTTGGCATGCCAAGCCTCCTTCCTCATGACCTTTGCCATAGGCGGAATTCCTCACGCTGGCCCCCGGAAGGAAAGGATCCCTCATCTCGAGCGACGAGGCGGAAACGCGCCTCCTGTGGATGTGGGGGGGACCATCTTGCTTATTTCTCGAGTGGAGACGGGTATGTCGGGGAACATATTGAGTTGCAGCAAGGGTGTAAAGTACCTTTTTGGAAGTTCCAGAGGTTAGGTGTGATTAGCCTCGAGACACCTCAGTGGAAATGGGCCTCATCTCGCCTGGAGGGGAGAACCTCCTGGATTTTCTCGAGTTGCGGCAGGTGCTCTCGACTTACGACGGGGACCTCAGGGGCCAGCTCTGGTGGCCTCAGGAAAGGCCAGTCCCCATTCAAGTTTCTAGGGGGCCTCTCAGGATTCCTCTCCTGTCGATGCCGGGGCCTAAGACCTTGTGTGAAGTCGGGGCTGGAACCTGAAGATTCCTCTCCAGTGCTGACATGGATCTTGTGGTACTTCTGGAGTCTCCCCAGGGGAGTCAGTCCTCGTCTCGAGTGGGGCATGCACGTGCGCTTTCCTCCCGAGCGGTAGCAGCAGTGTCACGCTTCCCGTCGCGTGGATCAAGGGATCTGTGGCTTTCCCTCTAGGCTTTCCCATGAGGCTTTCCCACAGGGCTGTCCCACATGCCACCTTGGTGTGAGACGATCCTCGGCTGAAAGTCGTGGCAGTGCAGGGAAAACAGGTTCCTCTGGAATGGACTGAGACATCTGGGGAACTCTTGGGAATGGTGGCACGACCCTGGAGTTCCTCTGGCCTTTCCTGTGGAGAGCACTTCCTCTTGAGATGCGACGGGAACGCGGGAATTCTTTCCCGACCACGCAGGGAAAGGATCCCTCCTCTCTAGATACGAGGCGGAAACGGGGCTCCTCTGGATTGGGCGGGACCCTCGTGCTTCATCTCGAGTGGAGACGGGTATGTCGGTGATCTTCTTGACTTGCAGCAGGTGTCAAAGACCCTTTGGAAGTTCCAGAGGTTAGGTGTGATTAGCCTCGAGATGCCTCAGGGGAAATGGGCCTCATCTCGCCTGGAGGGGAGAACCTCCTGGATTATCTTGAGTTGGAGCAGGTGCTCTCGTCTTAGGATGGGGACCTCAGGGACCCGCTCCTGTGGCCTCAGAAAAGGCCAGTGCCCATGGGAGTTGCTAGGGGGCCTCTCAGGATTCCTCTCACGTCGATGCCGGGGCCTAAGACCTTGTGTGGAGAGCCCGAGCGGAGGCGACGCGGAGCGTTTCGGTTCTCAGTGCCTGGGGCACCGGTGTGTGGTGTGAGGCTGCGGCGGAGCCTCTACACTGAAGGTGCGAGAGGTTGGCAGCTTCGATTGAAGCACATCGAGCGGCGACAGCAGTGAAAGTCATGAGCGACAGCGGCGAGGAGAACTACGGCGAGGGGGAATCCCGTTCTGCTTCCAGAAGCGGAAGTGCTCATGGATCTGGGAAATCTGCAAGTCATACCCCTGCAAGGTCTCGCTCCAAGGAAGATTCCAGGCGTTCCAGATCAAAGTCCAGGTCCAGATCGGAATCTAGGTCTAGATCCAGAAGAAGTTCTCGGAGGCATTATACAAAGTCACGATCTCGGTCCCGGTCCCATAGAAGATCTCGTAGCAGATCTTACAGCAGAGATTATCGAAGACGGCATAGCCACAGTCATTCTCCCATGTCTACTCGCTGGCGTCATGTTGGGAATCGGCAAATCCTGATCCTAACTGTTGTCTTGGAGTATTTGGATTGAGCTTGTATACTACAGAAAGAGATCTAAGAGAAATGTTCTCTA
>NW_017193321.1:0-9857 GCF_001704415.2 Capra hircus
CCCCAGATGTCTCAGTTTCTAGCCGAGGATCGACTCACACCACGGTGGCACGTGGACAGCCCTGTGGGAAAAGCCTCGTGGGAAAGCCCGTGGGAAAGCCTCGTGGGAAAGTCTCTAGGGAAAGCCACAGATCCCTTGATCCACCGCGAATGGAAGCGTGACACTACTGCTACAGCTCTGGAGGAAATCGCACGTGCATGCCCCACTCGAGACTACGACTGACTCCCTGGGGAGACTCCAGAAGTACCCAAGATCCATGTCAGCACTGGAGAGGAATCCTCAAGTTCCGGCACCGAATTCACACAAGGTCGTAGGCCCCGGCATCGACGGGAGAGGAATCCGAGAGGCCCCTGAGCAACGCGCATGTGGACTGGCCTTTACTGAGTCCATCAGAGCGGGTCCCTGAGGTCCCCGTCATAAGTCGAGAGCACCTGCCCCAACTCGAGAAAATCCAGGAGGTTCTCCCCTCCAGGCAAGATGAGGCCCTTTCCGCTGAGGCGTCTTGAGGCTAATCACACCTAACCTCTGGAACTTCCAAAGGGTCCTTCACACCCTTGCTGCAACTCAAGAAATTCTCCGACATACCCGTCTGCACTCGAGAGGAAGCACGAGAGTCCCACCCATATCCAGAGGAGCCCATTTCTGCCTCTTAGCCCAGAGGTGGGATCCTTTCCGTGTGCGTTGTCTGGAAATAATTCACCGAGTTCCCGTCGCAATTCAAGAGAGGCGCTCTCCACAGGAGAGGCGAGAGGAACTCCAGTGTCGTGCCACCATTCGCAGAGTCCCCCAGATGTCTCAGTCCATTCCGGGAAACCTGTTTCCCTGCACTGCCTCGACTTTCAAGCCGAGGATCGACTCACACCACGGTGGCACGTGGGACAGCCCTGTGGGAAAGCTTCTTGGGAAAGCCTCGTGTGAAAGCCTCGAGGGAAAGCCACAGATCCCTTGATCCACGTGAAGGAAAGCGTGACATTGCTGCTACAGCTCGGGAGGAAAGCCCACGTGCAAGCCTCCCCTCGAGACGAGGACTGACTCCCCCGGGGAGACCTCAGAAGTACCCCAAGATCCATGTCAGCACCGGAGAGGAATCCTCAGGTTCTGGCACCGACTCCACACAAGATCTTATGCCCCGGCATAGACGGGAGAGGAATCCCGAGAGGCCGTCGAGCAACTCGCATGGGGCCTGGCCTTTCCTGAGGGCACCAGAGCGGGTCCCTGAGGTCCCCGTCGTAAGTCGAGGGCACCTGCCGCAACTCGAGAAAATCCAGGAGGTTCTACCCTCCAGGCGAGATGAGGCCCATTACCGCTGAGGCGTCTCGAGGCTAATCACACCTAACCTATGGAACTTACAAAGGGTCCTTCATGCCCTTGCTGCAACTCAAGAAGTTCCCCCACATACCCGTCTCCACTCGAGAGGAAGCCCGAGAGTCCCGCCCACATCCAGAGGAGCCCCGTTACTGCCTCCTAGCTCGAGAGGAGGGATCCTTTCACTGAGTGGTCGGTCAAGTATTCCCGGAGTTCCCGTCTCATCTCAAGAGGAGGCGCTCTCCACAGGAAAGGCGAGAGGAAGTCCAGATTCGTGCACCCATTCCCAGAGGCCCCCAGATGTCTCAGTCCATTCCATGGAAACCTGTTTCTCCTGCACTGCCTCGACTTTCTAGCCTAGGATCGACACACAACACAGTGGCACGTGGGACAGCCCTTTGGGAAAGTCTCGTGGGAAAGCCTCGAGGAAAAGACTCGTGGCAAAGCCTCGAGGGAAAGCCGCAGATACCTTGATCCACGCGAAGGGAAGCGTGACACTGCTGCTACAGCTCGGGAGGAAAGCGCACGTGCATGCCCCCACTCGAGATGAGGACTGACTCCCGTGGGGAGACTGGAGAAGTACCCCAAGATCCTTGTCAGCACTGCAAAGGAATCCTCAGGTTCCGGCACCGACTCCACACAAGGTTTGAGGCACTGACATCGACGGGAGACGAATCCCGAGAGGCCCGAGCAACTCGCATGGGGACTGGCCTTTACTGAGGCCACCAGAGCGGTTCCCTGAGGTCCCGTCGTAAGTCGAGAGACCTGCCGCAACTCGAGAAAATCCAGGAGGTTCTCCCGTCCAGGCGAGATGAGGCACATTTCCGCTGAGGCGTCTCGAGGCTAATCACACCTAAACTCTGGAACTTCGAAAGGGTCCTTCACACCCTTGCTGCAACTCAAGAAGTTCCCCGATATACCCGTCTTCACTCGAGAGGAAGCACGAGAGTCCCGCCTACATCCAGAGGAGCCCGGTGTCCGCCTCCAAACTCGAGAGGAGGGATCCTTTCCCTGCGTGGTCGGGAAAGAATTCCCGGCATTTCCGTCGCATCTCAAGGGGAGGCGCTCTCCACAGGAAAGGCGAGAGGAACTCCAGGTCGTGCAACCGTTCCAGTGTCCCCAGATGTCTCAGTCCATTCCAGGAAACTGTATTCCCTGCACTGCCCTCACTTTCAAGTCCGAGGATCGACTCACACCACGGTGGCACGTGGGACGCCCTGTGGGAAAGCCTCGTGGAAAGCCTCGGAGGGAAAGCTCACAAGATCCCTGGATCCACGCGAAGCGAAGGCGACACTGCTGCTACAGCTCGGAGGAAAGCGCACGTGGATGCACCCACTCGAGACGAGGACTGACTCCCCTGGGGAGACTCCAGAAGTACCCCAAGATCCTGTCAGCACTGGAAGGAACCCTCAGGTTCCGGCACTGACTCCACACAAGATTTAGCGCACATCGACGGAGAGGAATACAGAGCCCCGTGAGGCCCCGAGCAACTCGCATGGGGACTGGCCTTTCTGAGGCCACAGAGCGGTCCCTGAGGTCCCCGTCGTAAGTGAGAGCACCTGCCACAACTCGAGAAAATCCAGGAGGTTCTCCTCCAGGTGAATGAGGCCCATTTCCCTGAGGCGTCTCGAGCTATTCACACCTAACTCTGAACTTCCAAATGGTCTTCACACCCTTGCTGCAACTCAAGAAGTCCGCAACATCCCGTCTCCACTCGAGAGGAAGCACGAGAGTCCGCCTACATCCAGAGGAGCCCGTTTCCGCCTCCTAGCTCGAGAGGCGGGATCCATTCCCTTCGTGGTCCGGGAAAAGAATTCCCGGCGATTCTTTCGCATCTCAAGAGGAGGCGCTCTCCACAGGAAAGGCGAGAGGAACTCCAGGGTCGTGCCACCATTCCCAGAGTCCCCCAGATGTTTCAGTCCATTCCAAGGAAACCTGTTTTCCCTGAACTGCCTCGACTTACAAGCCGAGGATCGACTCACACCACGGTGGCAGGTGGGATAGCCCTGTGGGAAGCCTCGTGGTAAAGCCTCGAGGGAAAGAAAAAGATCCCTTTATCCACGCGAAGGGAAGCGGGACACTGCTGCTACAGCTCGGGAGAAAAGAGCACGTGCATGCCCCCACTCGAGACGAGGACTGACTGCCCTGGGGAGACTCCAGAAGTACCCCAAGTTCCATGTCAGCACTGGAGAGGAATCCTCAGGTTCCGGCACTGAATCCACACAAGATCTTAGGCCCCGGCATCGACGGGAGAGGAATCCCGAGAGGCCCCCGAGCAACTCGCGTGGGGACTGGCCTTTCCTGAGGCCACTAGAGCGGGTCCCTGAGGTCCCCGTCATAAGTCGAGAGCACCTGCCGCAACTCGAGAAAATACAGGAGGTTCACGCCTCCAGGCGAGATGAGGCCCATTTCCGCTGAGGCGTCTCGAGGCTAATCAATTCTAACATCTGGAACTTCCAAAGGGTCCTTCACACCCTTGCTGCAACTCAAGAAGTTCCCCCGACATAACCGTCTCCACTTGACAGGAAGCACGAGAGTCCCGGCCACATCCAGAAGAGCCCCGTTTCCGTCTCCTAACTCGAGAGGTGGGATCCTTTCCCTGCGTGGTCGGGAAAGAATTCCCGGCGTTCCCGTCGCATTTCAAGAGGAGGCGCTCTCCACAGGAAAGGCGAGAGGAACTCCAGGGTCGTGCCACCATTCACAGAGTCAACCAAATATCTCCGTCCATTCCAGGGAAACCTGTTTTCCCTGCCACTGGCCTCGACTTTCAAGCTGAGGATCGACTCACACCACAGTGGCACGTGGGACAACCCTGTGGGAAAGCATCGTGGGAAAGCCTCGTGGGAAAGCCTCGAGGGAAAGGCGCAGATCCCTTGATCCACGCGAAGGGAAGGGTGTCACTGCTGCTACAGCACGGGAGGAAAGCGCACGTGCGTGCCCCCACTCGAGACGAGGACTGACTCCCCTGGGGAGACTCCAGAAGTACCCCAAGAACCATGTCAGCACTGGAGAGGAATCCTCAAGTTCCGGCACCGGAATTCACACAAGGTCGTAGGCCCCGGCATCGACGGGAGAGGAATCTGGAGAGGCCCCTGAGCAACGCGCATGTGGACTGGCCTTTACTGAGTCCATCAGAGCGGGTCCCTGAGGTCCCCGTCATAAGTCGAGAGCACCTGCCCCAACTCGAGAAAATCCAGGAGGTTCTCCCCTCCAGGCAAGATGAGGCCCATTTTCCGCTGAGGCGTCTTGAGGCTAATCACACCTAACCTCTGGAACTTCCAAAGGGTCCTTTCACACCCTTGCTGCAACTCAAGAAATTCTCCGACATACCGGTCTGCACTCGAGAGGAAGCACGAGAGTCCCACCCATATCCAGAGGAGCCCCATTTCTGCCTCTTAGCCCCAGAGGTGGGATCCTTTCCGTGCGTTGTCTGGAAATAATTCACCGAGTTCCCGTCGCAATTCAAGAGGAGGCGCTCTCCACAGGAGAGGCGAGAGGAACTCCAGTGTCGTGCCACCATTCGCAGAGTCCCCCAGATGTCTCAGTCCATTCCCGGGGGAAACCTGTTTCCCTGCACTGCCTCGACTTTCAAGCCGAGGATCGACTCACACCACGGTGGCACGTGGGACAGCCCTGTGGGAAAGCTTCTTGGGAAAGCCTCGTGTGAAAGCCTCGAGGGAAAGCCACAGATCACTTGATCCACGTGAAGGAAAGCGAGACATTGCCTGCTACAGCTCGGAGGAAAGCCCACGTGCAAGCCTCCCCTCGAGACGAGGACTGACTCCCCCGGGGAGACCTCAGAAGTACCCCAAGATCCATGTCCAGCACCGGAGAGGAATCCTCAGGTTCTGGCACCGACTCCACACAAGATCTTATGCCCGGCATAGACGGGAGAGGAATCCCGAGAGGCCGTCGAGCAAACTCGCATGGGGCCTGGCCTTTCCTGAGGGCACCAGAGCGGGTCCCTGAGGTCCCCGTCGTAAGTCGAGGGCACCTACCGCAACTCGAGAAAATCCAGGAGGTTCTACCCTCCAGGCGAGATGAGGCCCATTACCGCTGAGGCGTCTCGAGGACTAATCACACCTAACCTATGGAACTTACAAAGGGTCCTTCATGCCCTTGCTGCAACTCAAGAAGTTCCCCCACATACCCGTCTCCACTCGAGAGGAAGCCCGGAGAGTCCCGCCCACATCCAGAGGAGCCCCGTTACTGCCTCCTAGCTCGAGAGGGAGGGATCCTTTCACTGAGTGGTCGGTCAAGTATTCCCGGAGTTCCCGTCTCATCTCAAGAGGAGGCGCTCTCCACTGGAAAGGCGGAGAGGAAGTCCAGATTCGTGCACCCATTCCCAGAGGCCCCCAGATGTCTCAGTCCATTCCATGGAAACCTGTTTCTCCTGCACTGCCTCGACTTTCTAGCCTAGGATCGACACACAACACAGTGGCACGTGGGACAGCCCTTTTGGGAAAGTCTCGTGGGAAAGCCTCGAGGAAAAGACTCGTGGCAAAGCCTCGAGGGAAAGCCGCAGATACCTTGATCCACGCGAAGGGAAGCGTGACACTGCTGCTACAGCTCGGGAGGAAGCGCACGTGCATGCCCCCACACGAGATTGAGGACTGGACTCCCGTTGGGGAGACTGGAGAAGTACCCCAAGATCCTTGTCAGCACTGCAAAGGAATCCTCAGGTTCCAGGCACCGACTCCACACAAGGTTTGAGGCACTGACATCGACGGGAGACGAATCCCGAGAGGCCCCGAGCAACTCGCATGGGACGCCTTTACTGAGGCCACCAGAGCGGTTCCCTGAGGGTCCCCGTCGTAAGTCGAGAGGACCTGCCGCAACTCGAGAAAATCCAGGAGTTCTCCGTCCAGGCGAGATGAGGCACATTTCCGCTGTGAGGCGTCTCGAGGCTAATCACACCTAAACTCTGGAACTTCGAAAGGGTCCTTCACACCCTTGCTGCAACTCAACATCGGATGCGAGGTTATTCACGTCAGTCCCTGGGAACTTCCTTGAGTTGCAGCAAGGTGTGAAGGACTCCTTCCGAGAGTTCCCAGTTTAGGTGTGATGAGAACGCCCTGGCGAGGGACAGAGACACTGGCGCTACAGACGAGAATGTGCTCATCTCGCCTGGACGGGAGGAACCATCTGATGTTTTGAGTGCGCAGGTCCTCTCGACTTGACGACGGGGACCCTCAGGGACCGCTCTGGTGCCTCAGTAAAGCCCCAGTGCCCCATCGCGAGTTCCTCTGGTGAATCTTCTGGGGCCTCTTCGGAAGATTTCCCACCGCTTCAGCATGCCCGTCGAGAGTGCAGTGCCCTTAAAAGCCGTCTTAACGTGTGGAGTCGGTAGCAAGTCCCGAATGGCGGAACCATGAGAGGTTCTTTTTGGCAACCAAGAGTGCAACGACAGCTGACAAGGATCTTGGGGTACTTGCATCTATATCGTCAACTAAACAGCCCACCCACCAACTCAGGGAAGTCCAGTCCATACCCAATCGTCGTGTGGGCATGGCACTGCTCTATCCTCCCCGCGAGCTGCTACAAGCAAGTGTCCACGCTTCCCTTCGCAGATGGATCAAGGTAAATCATGCGGCTTTCCCCATTCGAAGTGCAATCACTGCTTGTCTCGACGTAGATTCTTTTCCATCAGAGGCATTTCCCACGAGACTTTCCCAAATAAGGACGAGCGTCCCCATATATTCTGCCCACCGTGTGTTGTGTGAAATCAGATCCTAAGGACTAAAAAGTCAGAGGTCACATTGTTGCAGGAGAAACAAGGGTTTCCATGGAATAAGACTGAAAGACCATCTGAGGAAGCGCCTAATGGAAACACTGAGTGCACAGAATCTGGACTTCCTCTCTCCGCCTTTCCATGGAGAAGCGCCTAACCCCTCTTGAATTGAGACGGGAACTCCGGAATACTGACCGAACACACAGTCAGCGCCTAAAGATCCTCCTCATCGAGCCAGGAGCAAGTAACAGGGGCTCCGAATCTGGATGTGGCAGGGACTCTCCGGCTTTCCCTCTCGATGGAGACGGGTATGTGGGAACTTCTTGAGTTGGCAGGAGAGAGGGCGAGAGAGAGCGCGTGTGTAAGTTCCATAGGTTAGGTGTGATTGAGGGTATCGTCGGGAGTTAACCTCAGGCGGTAATGCCTCATCTCGCCTGGAGGGTAAGAACCTCCTGGATTTCTCGAGTTGCGGTAGGTGCCGGCGTGGCGGGGACTTACGAGGGACCTCAGGGAACCCGGCTCTGGTGCCCTCAGGAAAGGCCAGCCCCATGCGAGTTCTCCGACGGTTATCTCGACCACATGCCCTTGTTAGGAGTCGGTGCCGAGGATTCCTCTCCGGTGCTGACAGTGGGATCTGGGGTACTTCTGAGGCCCCCGGGGGAGGTCAGTCCTCGTCTCGAGGGAGGAACGTTGCCGGGCTTTTCCTCCGAGCTGGAGCAGCAATGTCTCGCTTTCCTTGCGAGCGAGTCAAGTGACTGTGGCTTCCCTCGAGGGGGGGGGCGAGCGAGCGAGCGCGCGCGAAGATATCTCCGCGGAGAAGGGGCCGGGAGCGGCGGAGGGGGGGGGAGTCGCGGTGCGCTCGCTTGAAAGTCGAGAGCCCAGTAGCAGGGAAACGAGGTTTCCCGGAATGGACAGAGACATCTGGGGGGACTCTGCGAATTGGTGGCACGACACTGGAATTCCTCTCGCCCTCCCTGTGGAGAGCGCCTCCTCTTGAATTGCGAACGGGAAACTCGGTGAATTATCTTCCGACAACGCACGAAAACCGGACCAACATCCTCTGGGCAAGAGGCAAAATGGGGCTCCTCATGATTATGGGTGGGGACTGCTGTGCTCACTCTCGAGTGCAGACCGTATGTCGGGAGAATTTCTTGAGTTGCAGCAAGGGTGTGAAAGGAACCCTTTGGAAAGTTCCAGAGGTTAGTGTGATTAGCCTCAAAAGACGCAGTCAGCGGAAAATGGCGCCTCATCTTGCCTGAAGGGGAGAACCTCCTGGATTTTCCTCGAGTTGGGGCAGGTGCTCTCGACTTAATGAACGGGGAACCTCAAGGGACCCGCTCTGATTGGACTCAATAAATGGTCCAGTCCACATGCGCGTTGCTCAGGGGCCTCATGCCAGATTCTCTCCCTGTCCGATGCCTGGGGCTAGACCTTTGATGTCGGCGTCGAACTTGAGGATCCCTCCAGTGCTGGACTGATCTTGGTGTGTATATCTGGGAGTCTCCCCCAGGGGGAGTCAGTCTCTCGCTTGAGATGGGGCACTAGGGCCACGTGTCGCTTTCCTCCGTAAGCTGTTAGGAGCAAGTTCACGCTTCCCTTTCCGCGTGGATGCAAGGATCTTGGCAATTCGCGAGGCTTCCCACGAGGCTTTCCCAGTGGGCTTTCCACAGGGTGTCGCGCGAGCGGCGCGGCCCGTGGTCGTGAGTGAATCCTCCCATGCTTGAAGTGAGGCAAGTCGCAGGGAAAACAGGTTTTCCTGGAAGTGGACGTGAGATCAATTTGGGACTCTGCTGAGAATGGTGGCAACGACCCTGGAGTTCCATCTTCGCTTTCCTGGGAGAGCGCCTCCTTTGAAGATGCGACGGGAACGCCGGAAATCTTGCACCGAACACGCGAGGGAAAGGATCCCTCCTCTCGAGTAGGAGCGAAAGGGGCTGCTTCTGGATGTGGGCCGGACCTCTCAGTGCTTCATGTCGATAGTGGAGACGCTTTATGCGGGGAGAACTTCTTGGGTTGCAGCAAGGGTGAACCGGACCTTTGGATAGTTCCAGATGGTTTAGCAATTGATGTAGCCTCGAGACAGGCCCCCTCAGCGGAATGGGCCTCATCTCGCTGAGGCGTGAACGGCTCGCTGTATTTTCTCGAGTTCCGGCAGGTGCTCCGACTTATGACGGGACCTTCAGGGACCCGCTCAGTGCTCAGGAAAGGCCAGTCCCTCACGCGGTTGCTCGGGGGCCTCATCGGATCCTCTCCGTCGATTCCGGGCCTAAGATCTTGTGTGATTCAGTCCGGAACTGAGGATTCCCTCAGTGCTGACATGGAACTGGGTACATTCTGAGTCTGCCCCAGGGGGCAGTTCAGTCCCGTCTCGAGTGGGGGGCATGCACGTGCTCTTTTCCGAAGCTGTAGCAGCAGTGTCCCGCTTTCCCTTCGCGTGATAAGGTCTTTTCTTTCCTCGAGGCTTTACCACGAGGCTTTCCACAGGGCTGATCCACCTGCCACCGTGGTGGAGTGACTCCTCGGCTTGTAAGTCGAGGCATTTCAGGAAAAACAGGTTCCTTGGAATGGACTGAAACATTGGGGGCCTGGGAATGGTGGCACCGACCGGAGTTCTCCTCGCCTATTCCTGTGGAGAGACGCCTCCTCATTGAGATGGCGAACATGAATCGCCGGCGAATCTCTTTCCCGGACCAGCTCCCCACGAAGGGAATCGGATCCCGCCTCTCGAGCTAAGGAGCGGAAACGGGCTCTCTCTGGATGTAGGCGGCACTCTCTGTTGCTTCGACTCTCAGAGTGGAGATCGGGATGTTGTCGGATCTTC
>NW_017193322.1:0-9857 GCF_001704415.2 Capra hircus
AACTGAACAGGCCACTATGGAGACCAGGATGGACATTCCTTAACAGTCTAGGAATAAAACTACCATACAACCTGGCAATCCACTACTGGGCATAAACCCTGAAAAAACCAAAGTCAAATCAAACCAAATCACAAAGATACATGTACGTGAATGTTCTTTGCAGTGCTGTTTACAACAGGCAGGACATGGAAGCAACCTGGATGTCTACAGCCAGATGAATGGATAAAGAAGATGTGGTACATACACATAACGAAACGTCACTCCATATAAAAAGGAAAGAATCTCAGTCACTTGTAGTGAGGTAAATGAACCTAGAGTCTGTTATACAGAGTGAAGAAACTCAGAAAGAGAAAAACAGATATTATATCATGCATATGTATGGCATCTAAAAAAATAGGACAGATCAACCTATTTGTAGGGAAGGAATGGAGATGCAGATGTAAGAACAGACTTGTGGACACAGTTGAGGGAGGAGAGGGTAGGACGAACTGAGAGAGGAGCACTGACATTTATACACGATTGTGTGTGAAACAGACAGCTCGTGGAAGCCACTGTAGAACACGGGGAGCTCAGTCTGGAGCTCTGTGGTGACCTAGAGGGATGGGGACATACACATATAGTTATGACTGAGCCTCCTTGTTTTAAGCAGAAACCAGCACAACACTGTAAATCAATTATTCTCCAACTAAAAAAACTTTGTAAAAATTAAAAAAATAAAGTATTATTAAATTTGTGGAGAAAAAAAAAAGGGAAAACAGATGGCCTCCCAAGTGCCTGAAGGGAGGGAGGAATAATCTTCATTCTGAATCAGAAATGAGAGACTTTGTTTTCAATGTTCGGGACATAGAATGTCTCCCCATCACACTTGCTCTGCGGGGCTAGGCTGACTCAGTGAACACCAGTTAAGGTCAGGCGGCTTCTGTCCATGTTACTCTAAAGTTCAAGTTGAGTATTATGGTTGAGGGTAAGCATTCAAAGAGTCAGGAAGCTATAATTTGCATCTTGGCCCCATGAACACCTCTCTGCCCTTGTACAAGTCATATACTTCTCTGGACATGCGTTTCCTTCTTGGTCAAATGCTTCTGATGAACCTTTAAGCCCTCTCGTTAGGAACATAAAATGCTGCAGTTGCTGTGGATAAAGTATGGTGGCTCCTCCTAAAAACCAAAACTGAAATTACCATCCTGGTTGGGCAATCCCACTTTTCAGTGTACACCAAAAAGAACGGAAACTGGAGGTCACAGGAGACATTTGCACACCCAGGTTTGTAGCAGCTTGGTTCACAATAGCTGAAAGATGAAAGCAGCCCAAATGGCCATCCTCGAAAAACAGATGAATAGAAAGTGATGTGTGCCTACAGAGGAATATTATTCAGGAGTAAAAAGACAGGAAATTCTGACCCATGCTACAACAGGAACAATACCCTTGAGGACAAGAGACTTGAGGACAATATGCTAAATGATAAAAAGCCAGTCTCCAAAAGACAAATACTATGTGGTTCACTTCTATGAAGTACCTGATATAGGTCAAATTTACAGAGACAGAAATAGATTGGTGGTTTACTACGGCCTGGGTGAGAGGAAAAATACTGAGTCATTGGTAAATGAAAATCCAGTTTCAGTTTTACAAGATGAAAAGAGTTCTGCAAATTGGTGTCACAGCTGTGTAAATTCACCCAATATTGCTGAACAGTTCATTCAAAAAATAGTGAAGAATGCAAATTTATGTGTATTTTGCTACAATTAAAAAAAAAATGATGCCAGTGATAAACAGGAGAGCCAGCTTCACAGAGTTGCTGAGTGTACAAAACTCCAAGGTAACTTAACATGAAGCACCAATGAGTCATCCTCAGCGAAATTCTCAGCTCCTAGATGAGGCATCAGCAGACATGGAGGGCAGAAAGAGACAGGAGACTGAAGGCAGTGGTACCCAAATCACAAACTCTATGCGAGGGTCATCTGAGTGTTGAGTGAGCACCAGTCTAAAACCGGTCGAAGAGCCTTTGGACATAGATCCCATCTCTCCCAGCCCTCCTCTTCTCACACAAACACAACAGCTCCCAGCTCCTTCTACTTTCATCTGGAAAATGGGTCTCTCCACCCTCAGGCTGGAGCCGGGCTGACCCTGCACTCTGGGATTGCAGAGGTCTCTTTGGGAAGATGTGAACTCAGCACCCAGTCTCCTATCGAAGAGGGTGACCCGAGACTTACTGGATCCTTGGAGCAGAGCCTGGAGCACTGGGTCAGTCAGGGAGGCTGAGGTTAAGTCGTGCAGCGCAGGAGTTGACCTTTGTCCAAAAACCAAAGAAGGAAGTCCCTGAGCAGACAAGACAACTGTTAACCCCTGGGTAGTTGGGGTGGGGAGGAGGCTGAGGGGACTGGAAGCTTCTGCAAACTTCCTGTCAGCCCTTAACATGTCTGTGGTTACCGTCACGGGATTTTCAAAGATGTTTTTAAACTGGGGTAATGTACAAATGACATCTCCCTCATAGCCCAGTCGGTAAAGAATCTGCCTGCATGCGGGAGACCAGGTCCGATTCCTGAGTTGGGAAGATCCTCTGGAGAAGGGATAGGCTACCTACTCCAGTATTCTCACCTGGAGAATCCCATACACAGAGGAAACCTGGCAAGCTAAAGTGCATGGGATCGCAAGAGTCAGACATGACTTAGTGAATAAACCACCACCAAAAGGCAGAGGAACCAGAGATCAAATCGCCAACATCCGCTGGATCATGGAAAAAACAAGAGAGTTTCCAGAAAAACATCTATTTCTGCTTTATTGACTATGCCAAAGCCTTTGACTGTGTGGATCACAATAAACTGTGGAAAATTCTGAAAGAGATGGGAATACCAGACCACCTGACCTGCCTCTTGAGAAATCTGTACGCAAGTCAGGAAGCAACAATTAGAACTGGACATGGAACAGCAGACTGGTTCCAAATAGGAAAAGGAGTACATCAAGGCTGTTATTGGTCACCCTGCTTATTTAACTTCTATGCAGAGTACATCATGAGAAACGCTGGATTGGATGAAACACAAGCTGAAATCAAGATTGCCGGGAGAAGTATCAATAACCTCAGATATGCAGATGAACCACCCCTTATGGCAGAAAGTGAAGAGGAGCTAAAAAAGCCTCTTGATGAAAGTGAAAGAGGAGAGTGAAAAAGTTGGCTTAAAGCTCAACATTCAGAAAACGATCATGACATCCTGTCCCATCACTTCATGGGAAATAGATGGGGAAACAGTAGAAACAGTATCAGACTTAATTTTGGGGGGCTCCAAAATCACTGCAGATGGTGACTGCAGCCATGAAATTAAAAGACGCTTACTCCTTGGAAGAAAAGTTATGACCAACCTAGAAAGCATATTCAAAAGCAGAGGACATTACTTTGCCGACTAAGGTCTGTCTAGTCAAGGCAATGGTTTTTCCTGTAGTCAGTGTATGGATGTGACAGTTGGACTGTGAAGAGGCTGAGCGCTGAAGAATTGACACTTTTGATGTGTGGTGTTGGAGAAGACTCTTGAGAGTCCCTTGGACTGCAAAGAGATCCAACCAGTCCATTCTGAAGGAGATCAGCCCTGGGATTTCTTTGGAAGGAATGATGCTAAAGCTGAAGCTCCAGTGCTTTGGCCACCTCGTGCGTAGAGTTAACTCATTGGAAAAGACTCTGGTGGCTGGGAGAAATTGGGGGCAGGAGGAGAAGGGGACGACAGAGGATTAGATGGCTGGAAGGCATCATGGACTCTATAGATATGAGTCTTGTGAACTCCGTGAGATGGTGATGGACAGGGAGGCCTGGCATGCTGAGATTTATGGGGTCGCAGAGTGGGAAACGACTGAGCGACTGAACTGAACTGAACTGAAATGTACAAATAACAGGAAATTGACCATTTAAACCCTCTTTAAGTAATCAGTTCAGTCGTGTCATAACCAAAAGCAGAGTCCGGCTGCTGGCTCCTCAAAAGCCATTAAGCATACTGGAGAGTGGAATACAGGTTGGTGGAAGGAAAGTCTGCTTTATTTTGAATGCCAGCAATGGGCAGGAGGGGGGTTATACTACTGCCAAAGGTCAACTCCCCTGCCCACCCCAACAAGTAGACAGTAACAGCTTCAACGGGTTTTCCCTGGTAGTTCACCTAGTAAAGATTCCACCCACAGCGAAGGAGATACCACTTCAACTTCTGGGTCAGGTGGACCGCCTGGAGAAGGAATAGGCTAGCCACTCCAGTATCCTTGGGTTTCCCCTGGTGGCTCAAACAATGAAGAATCTGCCTGAAGTGCAGAAGCCCTGGGTTCAAACCCTAGGTTGGGAGGTTTCCTGGAGGAGGGCATGGCAATGCCTCCAGTATTCTTGCCTGGAGAATCCCATGGACAGAGGATCCTGGTGGGCTAGAGTCCATAAAGTTCGAAAAGAGTCAGACATGACTGAACACAGCACAAGACCTTTTATAGACTCAGAGAGGGCGATACACTCAGAAACAGCACAGTTCACTCTGACAGTCATCTTGAAATTGGTCATCAGTGAGCTGACCAGCATTGTCTGGATTGTTTTAGGTACAGTTAATCTGTGAAGAGGAATGAAAAAGCCTCTTGATGAAAGTGAAAGAGGAGAGTGAAAAAGATGGCTTAAAGCTCAACATTCAGAAAACGAAGATCATGGCATCTGGTCCCATCACTTCATGAGAAAAAAGATGGGAAAACAGTGGAAACAGTGTCACAATTTATTTTGGGAGGCTCCAAAATCACTGCAGATGGTGACTGCACCCATGAAATTAAAAGACACTTACTCCTTAGAAGAAAAGTTATGACCAACCTAGATAGCATATGAAAACAGAGACATTACTTTGCCAACAAAGGTCCATCTAGTCAAGGCTATGGTTTTTCCAGTGGTCATGTATGGATGTGAGAGTTGGACTGTGAAGAAAGCTGAGCACCAAAGAATTGATGTTTTTGAACTGTGGTGTTGGAAAAGACTCCTGAGAGTCCCTTGGACTGCAAGGAGATCCAACCAGTCCATTCTGAAGGAGATCAGCCCTGGGTATTCTTTGGAAGGAATGATGCTAAAGCTGAAACTCCAATACTTTGGCCACCTCATGTGAGGAGTTGACTCATTGGAAAAGACTCTGATGCCGGAAGGGATTGGGGGCAGGAAGAAAAGGGATTGTCAAAGGATGAGATGGCTGGATGGCATCACCGACTCGATGGATGTGAGTTTGAGTGAACTCTGGGAGTTGGTGATGGACACGGAGGCCTGGCAGGCTGCAATTCATGGGGTCACAAAGAGTCGGACACGACTGAGCAACTGAGCTGATCTGAACTGAATCTTCAGTAACAAGGTCAGCTTGTTCCCATTTCCTTGAGGACGGTTCTCAGAACTGGGGCAGCTGTTGTCATGGCTACACTCTGGTCATCAGTTAGTTAACTTCCTCCAGCTGGTGGAAATGTCTGTATCTGCATGCTCTCAGAATATTGGCTGTAGCCCTTGAGAAGGAACTAAAGGTCTTTGACTATGCTTAATCACTATATTATTATTATTATGCATTCTCCTTTTATTGTTTTCCTTTGTTTCTGCATGCTCTTACTTCTTGGATTAAATTTTTTCTTTAGATAAACTTTTACCACAGACAGAAGGCAGGCAGAGGACATGGGCTCACGACTTGCCCCATTTCCATGTTAAGTACATTCACATTTTGTGCCACCAAACCCCAGGACTTTTTTCCTCTGGCAAAACAGAAACTCTGTACACATTCAACAACAATTCCCCCTTTCTCCTTTCCCATTTCCTGGCCACACTGTTCTACTTTCTCCCTATGTATCTGACCACTCTGGCCACTTCATTTCAGTGGAACCATCCAATATTTGTCCTCCCTTTTCAGCCTTATTTTACTTTGTATAATGTCCACTAGGTGTATCCATGTTGTAGCATGTATTCTATTCTATTCTCTTTAAATGCTGAATATACTGTGTTATTGGTACCTACCGCACTGGCTTAACCATGCTTTGGTCAATAGGCACTCGGGTCGCTTTCATGTCTTAGTTACTGTGAATAATGGTGCTATGAACACGAGTGTACACATGTCTCTTCCCAAGTGTGATTTCAACTCTTCTGGGTTTATCGTCAGAGGCAGAATTGCAGGATCATATGTTTCTAAGATATTTTATATTCTGTGATGGAGAAAATGTTCACATACTGAGATATGGGGAAGTCAGTTTGGCTTATCTGTGATTCAGCCTGAACTTTGTGTAAACAAAGACAGCCGGTCAGACCCTCAAAGCATATCTGCTTTAACCTTGAGGTAAAGAAAACTGTTTTGAAATATTAAAAGCAGAAAGGGAAAAACAACAAATAACACACAAGGGGATTCCCATAAGGATAACAGCTGATCTTTCAATAGAAACTCTTCAGGCCAGAAGGGAATGGCAGGACATACTTAAACTGATGAAAGAGAAAAACATACAACCCAGATGACTGTACCCAGCAAGGATCTCATTCAAATATGAAGGAGAAATCAAAAGCTCTACAGACAAGCGAAAGCTGAGAAATTCAGCACCACCAAACCAGCTCTTCAACAAATGCTAAAACATCTTCTCTAGACAGGAAACACAGAAACAGTTTATAAACTCAAACCCAAAACAAGAAAGTAAATGGCAACAGATTCATACTTATCAATAATTACCTTAAACAGAAATGGGTTGAATGACCCAGCCAAAAGACAAAGACTGGCTGAATGGATAAAAAAACAAGATCCCTATATATGCTGTATACAAGAGACCCACCTCAAAACAGGGGACACCAAAAGACTGAAAATAAAGAGCTGGTAAAAGATATTTCACACAAATGGAGACCAAAAGAAAGCAGGAGTAGTGATACTCATATGAGATAAAATAGACTTTGAAATAAAGGCCATGAAAGAGTCAAAGAAGGACACTACATAATGATCAAAAGGGTCAATCCAGGAAGAAGGTATAACAATTAAAAATGTACATGCACCCAACATAGGAGCACCACAATATGTAAGGCAAATGCTAACAAGTATGAAAGGGGAAATTAACAGTAACACAATAATAGTGGGAGACTTTAATACCCCACTCACACCTATGGATAGATCAATTGAACAGAAAATTAGCAAGGAAATACAAGCTTTAAAATGACACAACGGACCAGTTAGACCTAATTGCTGTCTATAGGATATTTTACCCCAACAATGAATTTCACTCTTTTCTCAAGTGCACACAGTAGCTTCTCAAGGATAGATCACATCCTGGGCCATATATCTAGCCTTGGTAAATTCAAAAAAATTGAAATCACTCCAAGCATTTTTTCTGATCTCAATGGCAGTAAGACTACAGAAAAAAAAAAAAGAAAGAAAGAAAGAAACAAACTGTTAATAATACAAACATATGGAGGCTAAATAACATGCTTCTGAAGAACTAACAAATCACAGAAGAAATCAAAAAGGAAATCAAAATATGCATAGAAATCAATGATAATGAAAACACAACAGCCGAAAACCTATGGGACTCAGTGCTAAGGAGAACGTTCATAACAATACAAACTTACTCAAGAACAAGAGAAAACCCAAATAAATAACCTAGCTCTACACCTCAAGTAACTAGAAAGGGAAGGAGTGAAGAACCCCAGGGTTGGTAGAAGGAAAGAAATCAGAAAAAGTAGGGCAGAAAGAAATGAAAAAGAAACAAAGGAGATCATAGCCAAAATCAACAAAGTTAAAAGCTGGTTCTTTGAGAAGATAAATAAAATAGACAAACCATTAGCCAGACTCATCAAGAAACAAAGCGAGAAGAATCAAATCAACACAATTCGAAATGAAAATGGAGAAATCACAGGCAGACAACACAGAAATACAAAGGATCATAAGAGACTACTATTAGCAACTATATGCCAATAAAATGGACAGCTTGGAAGAAATGGGAAAATTCTTAGAAAAGTATAACCCTCCAAAACTGAACCAGGAAGAAATAGAAAGTCTTAACAGACCCATCACAAGCACAGAAATTGAAACTGTAATCAGAAATCTTCCAGCACACAAAAGCCCAGGACCAGACAGCTTCAAAGCTGAATTCGACCAAAAAGTTAAAGAAGAGCCTAATCCCTATCCTACTCAAACTCTTCCAGAAAATTACGGGAAGGTAAACTTCCAAAGTCATTCTATGAGGCCACGCATCATCCTAATACCAAAACCAGAGAAAGATGCCACACAAAAAAAAGAAAACTACAGGCTGATATCACTGATGAACATAGATGCAAAAATCCTTAACAAAATCAGGCAAACAGAATCCAACAAACATATTGAAAGATCATACATCATGACCAAGTGGGACTTTATCCCAAGGATGCAAGGATTCTTTGATATGCACAAATCAATCAATGTGATACACCATGTGAATAAATTAAAGATAAAAACCATATGATTGTCTCAATAGATGTAGAGAAAGCCCTTGATAAATTTCAACATCCATTTCTGATAAAAATCCTCCAGAAAGCAGGAGTAGAAGGAACATACCTCAACATAATAAAAGCCATGTATTATAAACACACAGCAAACATTATCCTCAATGGGGAAAAAATTGAAAGCATTTCTCCTAAAGTCAGAAACAAGACAAGTACCCACTCTCACCACTACTATTCAACATAGTTTTGGAAGTTTTAGCCACAACAACCAGAGAAGAAAAAGAAAAAAAGGAATCCAGATTGGAAAAGAAGAAGTAAAACACTCACTGTTTGCAGATGACATGATCCTCTACATAGAAAACCCTAAAGCTCCACCAGAAAATTACTAGAGCTAATCAATGACTATAGTAAAGTTGCAGGATATAAAATTAACACACAGAAATCCCTTGCCTTCCTATATACTAACAATGAGAAAACAGAAAGAGAAATTAAGGAAATAATTCCATCCACCATTGCAACAAAAAGGATAAAATACTTAGGAATAAGTCTACCTATAGAAACAAAAGACCTATATATAGCAAACTATAAAGCACTGATGAAAAAAATCAAAGAGGACACAAATAGATGGAGAAATATACCATGTTCATGATTGGAAGAATCAATTACTGAAAATGAGTATACTACCTAAAGCACTCTATACCTTCAATGCAGTCCTTATCAAGCTACCAATGGTATTTTTCAGAGACTAGAACAAATGATTTCATAATTTGTATAGAAATACAAAAAACCTCAAATAGCCAAAAGCACTCTTGAGAAAGAAGAATGGAACTGGAGGAACCAACCTGCCTGCCTTCAGACTATACTTACAAAGCTACAGTCATCAAGACAGTATGGTACTGGCACAAAGACAGAAATATAGATCAATGGAACAAAACGGAAAGCCCAGAGATAAATCCATGCACCTATGGACAATTTATCTTTAACAAGGGAGGTAAGAATATACAATGGAGAAAAAGACGATCTCTTTAACAACTGTGCTGGGAAAACTGTTTGACTACTTGGTAAAGAATGAAACTAGAACACTTTCTAAGACCATACACAAAAATAAACTCAAAATGGATTAAAGATCTAAATGTAAGGCCAGAAACTATAAAAACTCCTAGAGGAAAACAGGGCAAAAACACTCTCTGACATAAATCACAGCAGCCATCCTCTATGACTCATCTTCCAGAGTAATGGAAATAAAAGCAAAAATAAACAAATGGGACCTAATTAAACTGAAAAAGCTTTTGCACAGTGAAGGAAACCATAAGCAAGGTGAAAAAACAGCCTTCAGAATGGGAGAAAAGAATAGCAAAAACAAAGCAACTGACAAAGAATGAATCTCAAAAAATGTACAAGCAGCTCCTGCAGCTCAATTCCAGAAAAATAAACGACCCAATCA
>NW_017193323.1:0-9857 GCF_001704415.2 Capra hircus
GACGTAGGTTCCCTAGCACAGAGACATGTGCAGGTGTTTGGGGCCTGATCCTGCGTGTCTGGGTTCCTGCCCACAGCCCCAACTCAGGGGAAGCAGCCCCTGAGGCAAGACCTGCTGGAGGAGCCCTGCGCCCCCCCGCCTGATAGGCGAGTGCACAGCCAGCAGGGAAGCGAGCCTCCTCGGGGGAAGAGGAGGCAGCAAGTCCCCGTCAAGCTGAAATCCCTGCTTACACGAAGCTAAGTGCGACTCCAGTACGGCAGATCTCTAGCTCTGTTCAGAGGCCCGATCTGGCAGAGTTCCTGGCACCAAGATGCTCTGCCATAGGCGAGCCTTGCGCAGACTTGCCTTGCTTTAAGGCTCCCTCCCCAGGAAGGAGCAGGCTGTGTGAGGCTCGGAAACGCCACTGGCGCCTTCCTGGCTTCAGCTCTACCCCTGCCTTGCCTTTGCACTTAGGTCCCAAGCGTCCTTGAGGAGGGCTTAGGGGCTGGTGGGTTGCACACTGCCAAGGGCTCCAGCAGTGAAAGCTCTGTCAGAGGAAGCGAAGGGCAACAGCAGGGCTCCTTCAGCGGTTCCTTGGCCGCCCAGACAAAGCTCCGCACGGAGAGCACCAGGTTCCAAGGGCCCCTGGCTGGGTTTTGCATCCCCACACTCCCAGAGGCTGACTCCGTGGGTGCCTAGAAAGTGTGTGAGAGACGTAGGTTCCCTAGCACTCTCCTCCCCAGCAGAGACATGTGCAGGTGGTTGGGGCCTTATCCTGCGTGTCTGGGTTCCCGCCCACAGCCTCAACTCAGGGGAAGCAGCCCCTGAGGCAAGACCTGCTGGAGGAGCCCTGCGCGCCCGCCTGATAGGCGAGAGCACAGCCAGCAGTGTAGCGAGCCTCCTCGGAGAAGAGGAGGCAGCCGAGCCCAGTCAAGAGAAAGCCCTGCTTGCACGGAGCTAAGTGGCCTCCAGTACGGCAGAGCTCTAGCTCTGCTCAGAGCCCGATCTGGCAGAGTTTCTGGCGCGAGGCTGCTCGGCCGGGGGCTCGCCTTGCCCAGACTTGCCTTGCTTTTAGGCTCCCTCCCAGGAAGGAGCTGTCTGAGCGAGCCTGGGAGACGCCACTGGTGCCTTCCTTGCCTCAGCTCCAATCCTGCCTTGCCTTTGCACATAGGTGCCAGGCGTCGTTGGGGAGGGCTTAGGGGGTGGTGGTTGCACACTGCCAAGGGCTCAGCAGTGAGAGCTCTGTCAGAGGAAGGGAAGGGCAACTGCAGGGCTCCTCCAGCGGTTTCTAGGCCGCCTAGAATCAGCGCCGCACCGAGAGCACCAGGCTCCCAGGGCCCCTGGCTGGGGTTTTCAGCCCCGCACACACGGAGGCTGATTCCTTGGGTGCCCAGAAAGTGTATGACAGACGTAGGTTCCCTAGCACTCTCCTCCCCAGCAGAGACATGTGCAGGTGGTTGGGGCCTGATCCTGCGTGTCTGGGTTCCTGCCCACAGCCCCAACTCAGGGGAAGCAGCCCCTGAGGCAAGACCTGCTGGAGGAGCCCTGCGCCCCCGCCTGATAGGCGAGTGCACAGCCAGCAGGGAAGCGAGCCTCCTCGGGGAAGAGGAGGCAGCCCAGCCCCGTCAAGTTGAAAGCCCTGCTTGCACGGAGCTAAGTGCGCCTCCAGTACGGCAGAGCTCTAGCTCTGCTCAGAGCCCCGATCTGGCAGAGTTCCTGGCGCGAGGCTGCTCTGCCGGGGCTAGCCTTGCCCAGACTTGCCTTGCTTTTAGGCTGCCTCTCCAGGAAGGAGCAGGCAGCAGGAGCCTGGGAGTCGCCACTGGCGCCTTTCTTGCCTCAGCTCCAATCCTGCCTTGCCTTTGCACTTAGGTCCCAGTCCTCCTTAAGGAGAGCTTAGGGGCTGGTGGGTTGCACACTGCCAAGGGCTCCAGCAGTGAGAATTCTGTCAGAGGGAAGGGAAGGGCAACTGCAGGGCTCCTCCAGCGGTTGCTTGGCCGCCCAGATTCAGCGCCACACGGAGAGCACCAGGCTCCCAGGGCCCCTGGCTGGGTTTTCAGCCCCGCACACACGGAGGCTGATTCCTTGGGTGCCCAGAAAGTGTATGACAGACGTAGGTTCCCTAGCACTCTCCTCCCCAGCAGAGACATGTGCAGGTGTTTGGGGCCTGATCCTGCGTGTCTGGGTTCCTGCCCACAGCCCCAACTCAGGGGAAGCAGCCCCTGAGGCAAGACCTGCTGGAGGAGCCCTGCGCCCCCGCCTGATAGGCGAGTGCACAGCCAGCAGGGAAGCGAGCCTCCTCGGGGGAAGAGGAGGCAGCAAGTCCCCGTCAAGCTGAAATCCCTGCTTCACGAAGCTAAGTGCGACTCCAGTACGGCAGATCTCTAGCTCTGTTCAGAGGCCCGATCTGGCAGAGTTCCTGGCACCAAGATGCTCTGCCATAGGCGAGCCTTGCGCAGACTTGCCTTGCTTTAAGGCTCCCTCCCCAGGAAGGAGCAGGCTGTGTGAGGCTCGGAAACGCCACTGGCGCCTTCCTGGCTTCAGCTCTACCCCTGCCTTGCCTTTGCACTTAGGTCCCAAGCGTCCTTGAGGAGGGCTTAGGGCTGGTGGGTTGCACACTGCCAAGGGCTCCAGCAGTGAAAGCTCTGTCAGAGGGAAGCGAAGGGCAACAGCAGGGCTCCTTCAGCGGTTCCTTGGCCGCCCAGACAAAGCTCCGCACGGAGAGCACCAGGTTCCAAGGGCCCCTGGCTGGGTTTTGCATCCCCACACTCCCAGAGGCTGACTCCGTGGGTGCCTAGAAAGTGTGTGAGAGACGTAGGTTCCCTAGCACTCTCCTCCCCAGCAGAGACATGTGCAGGTGGTTGGGGCCTTATCCTGCGTGTCTGGGTTCCCGCCCACAGCCTCAACTCAGGGGAAGCAGCCCCTGAGGCAAGACCTGCTGGAGGAGCCCTGCGCGCCCGCCTGATAGGCGAGAGCACAGCCAGCAGTGTAGCGAGCCTCCTCGGGAGAAGAGGAGGCAGCCGAGCCCAGTCAAGAGGAAAGCCCTGCTTGCACGGAGCTAAGTGGGCCTCCAGTACGGCAGAGCTCTAGCTCTGCTCAGAGCCCCGATCTGGCAGAGTTTCTGGCGCGAGGCTGCTCGGCCGGGGGCTCGCCTTGCCCAGACTTGCCTTGCTTTTAGGCTCCCTCCCCAGGAAGGAGCTGTCTGAGCGAGCCTGGGAGACGCCACTGGTGCCTTCCTTGCCTCAGCTCCAATCCTGCCTTGCCTTTGCACATAGGTGCCAGGCGTCGTTGGGGAGGGCTTAGGGGGTGGTGGGTTGCACACTGCCAAGGCTTCAGCAGTGAGAGCTCTGTCAGAGGGAAGGGAAGGGCAACTGCAGGGCTCCTCCAGCGGTTTCTAGGCCGCCTAGAATCAGCGCCGCACCGAGAGCACCAGGCTCCAGGGCCCCTGGCTGGGGTTTTCAGCCCCGCACACACGGAGGCTGATTCCTTGGGTGCCCAGAAAGTGTATGACAGACGTAGGTTCCCTAGCACTCTCCTCCCCAGCAGAGACATGTGCAGGTGTTGGGGCCTGATCCTGCGTGTCTGGGTTCCTGCCCACAGCCCCAACTCAGGGAAGCAGCCCCTGAGGCAAGACCTGCTGGAGGAGCCCTGCGCCCCCGCCTGATAGGCGAGTGCACAGCCAGCAGGGAAGCGAGCCTCCTCGGGGGAAGAGGAGGCAGCCCAGCCCCGTCAAGTTGAAAGCCCTGCTTGCACGGAGCTAAGTGCGCCTCCAGTACGGCAGAGCTCTAGCTCTGCTCAGAGCCCCGATCTGGCAGAGTTCCTGGCGCGAGGCTGCTCTGCCGGGGCTAGCCTTGCCCAGACTTGCCTTGCTTTTAGGCTGCCTCTCCAGGAAGGAGCAGGCAGCAGGAGCCTGGGAGTCGCCACTGGCGCCTTTCTTGCCTCAGCTCCAATCCTGCCTTGCCTTTGCACTTAGGTCCCAGTCCTCCTTAAGGAGAGCTTAGGGGCTGGTGGGTTGCACACTGCCAAGGGCTCCAGCAGTGAGAATTCTGTCAGAGGGAAGGGAAGGGCAACTGCAGGGCTCCTCCAGCGGTTGCTTGGCCGCCCAGATCAGCGCCACACGGAGAGCACCAGGCTCCCAGGCCCCTGGCTGGGGTTTTCAGCCCCGCACACACGGAGGCTGATTCCTTGGGTGCCCAGAAAGTGTATGACAGACGTAGGTTCCCTAGCACTCTCCTCCCCAGCAGAGACATGTGCAGGTGTTTGGGCCTGATCCTGCGTGTCTGGGTTCCTGCCCACAGCCCCAACTCAGGGGAAGCAGCCCCTGAGGCAAGACCTGCTGGAGGAGCCCTGCGCCCCCGCCTGATAGGCGAGTGCACAGCCAGCAGGGAAGCGAGCCTCCTCGGGGGAAGAGGAGGCAGCAAGTCCCCGTCAAGCTGAAATCCCTGCTTACACGAAGCTAAGTGCGACTCCAGTACGGCAGATCTCTAGCTCTGTTCAGAGGCCCGATCTGGCAGAGTTCCTGGCACCAAGATGCTCTGCCATAGGCGAGCCTTGCGCAGACTTGCCTTGCTTTAAGGCTCCCTCCCCAGGAAGGAGCAGGCTGTGTGAGGCTCGGAAACGCCACTGGCGCCTTCCTGGCTTCAGCTCTACCCCTGCCTTGCCTTTGCACTTAGGTCCCAAGCGTCCTTGAGGAGGGCTTAGGGGCTGGTGGGTTGCACACTGCCAAGGGCTCCAGCAGTGAAAGCTCTGTCAGAGGGAAGCGAAGGGCAACAGCAGGGCTCCTTCAGCGGTTCCTTGGCCGCCCAGACAAAGCTCCGCACGGAGAGCACCAGGTTCCAAGGGCCCCTGGCTGGGTTTTGCATCCCCACACTCCCAGAGGCTGACTCCGTGGGTGCCTAGAAAGTGTGTGAGAGACGTAGGTTCCCTAGCACTCTCCTCCCCAGCAGAGACATGTGCAGGTGGTTGGGGCCTTATCCTGCGTGTCTGGGTTCCCGCCCACAGCCTCAACTCAGGGGAAGCAGCCCCTGAGGCAAGACCTGCTGGAGGAGCCCTGCGCGCCCGCCTGATAGGCGAGAGCACAGCCAGCAGTGTAGCGAGCCTCCTCGGGAGAAGAGGAGGCAGCCGAGCCCAGTCAAGAGGAAAGCCCTGCTTGCACGGAGCTAAGTGGGCCTCCAGTACGGCAGAGCTCTAGCTCTGCTCAGAGCCCGATCTGGCAGAGTTTCTGGCGCGAGGCTGCTCGGCCGGGGCTCGCCTTGCCCAGACTTGCCTTGCTTTTAGGCTCCCTCCCCAGGAAGGAGCTGTCTGAGCGAGCCTGGGAGACGCCACTGGTGCCTTCCTTGCCTCAGCTCCAATCCTGCCTTGCCTTTGCACATAGGTGCCAGGCGTGGTTGGGGAGGGCTTAGGGGTGGTGGGTTGCACACTGCCAAGGGCTTCAGCAGTGAGAGCTCTGTCAGAGGGAAGGGAAGGGCAACTGCAGGGCTCCTCCAGCGGTTTCTAGGCCGCCTAGAATCAGCGCCGCACCGAGAGCACCAGGCTCCCAGGGCCCCTGGCTGGGGTTTTCAGCCCCGCACACACGGAGGCTGATTCCTTGGGTGCCCAGAAAGTGTATGACAGACGTAGGTTCCCTAGCACTCTCCTCCCCAGCAGAGACATGTGCAGGTGGTTGGGGCCTGATCCTGCGTGTCTGGGTTCCTGCCCACAGCCCCAACTCAGGGAAGCAGCCCCTGAGGCAAGACCTGCTGGAGGAGCCCTGCGCCCCCGCCTGATAGGCGAGTGCACAGCCAGCAGGGAAGCGAGCCTCCTCGGGGAAGAGGAGGCAGCCCAGCCCCGTCAAGTTGAAAGCCCTGCTTGCACGGAGCTAAGTGCGCCTCCAGTACGGCAGAGCTCTAGCTCTGCTCAGAGCCCCGATCTGGCAGAGTTCCTGGCGCGAGGCTGCTCTGCCGGGGGCTAGCCTTGCCCAGACTTGCCTTGCTTTTAGGCTGCCTCTCCAGGAAGGAGCAGGCAGCAGGAGCCTGGGAGTCGCCACTGGCGCCTTTCTTGCCTCAGCTCCAATCCTGCCTTGCCTTTGCACTTAGGTCCCAGTCCTCCTTAAGGAGAGCTTAGGGGCTGGTGGGTTGCACACTGCCAAGGGCTCCAGCAGTGAGAATTCTGTCAGAGGGAAGGGAAGGGCAACTGCAGGGCTCCTCCAGCGGTTGCTTGGCCGCCCAGATTCAGCGCCACACGGAGAGCACCAGGCTCCCAGGTCCCCTGGCTGGGGTTTTCAGCCCCGCACACACGGAGGCTGATTCCTTGGGTGCCCAGAAAGTGTATGACAGACGTAGGTTCCCTAGCACTCTCCTCCCCAGCAGAGACATGTGCAGGTGTTTGGGGCCTGATCCTGCGTGTCTGGGTTCCTGCCCACAGCCCCAACTCAGGGGAAGCAGCCCCTGAGGCAAGACCTGCTGGAGGAGCCCTGCGCCCCCGCCTGATAGGCGAGTGCACAGCCAGCAGGGAAGCGAGCCTCCTCGGGGAAGAGGAGGCAGCAAGTCCCCGTCAAGCTGAAATCCCTGCTTACACGAAGCTAAGTGCGACTCCAGTACGGCAGATCTCTAGCTCTGTTCAGAGGCCCGATCTGGCAGAGTTCCTGGCACCAAGATGCTCTGCCATAGGCGAGCCTTGCGCAGACTTGCCTTGCTTTAAGGCTCCCTCCCCAGGAAGGAGCAGGCTGTGTGAGGCTCGGAAACGCCACTGGCGCCTTCCTGGCTTCAGCTCTACCCCTGCCTTGCCTTTGCACTTAGGTCCCAAGCGTCCTTGAGGAGGGCTTAGGGGCTGGTGGGTTGCACACTGCCAAGGGCTCCAGCAGTGAAAGCTCTGTCAGAGGGAAGCGAAGGGCAACAGCAGGGCTCCTTCAGCGGTTCCTTGGCCGCCCAGACAAAGCTCCGCACGGAGAGCACCAGGTTCCAAGGGCCCTGGCTGGGTTTTGCATCCCCACACTCCCAGAGGCTGACTCCGTGGGTGCCTAGAAAGTGTGTGAGAGACGTAGGTTCCCTAGCACTCTCCTCCCCAGCAGAGACATGTGCAGGTGGTTGGGGCCTTATCCTGCGTGTCTGGGTTCCCGCCCACAGCCTCAACTCAGGGGAAGCAGCCCCTGAGGCAAGACCTGCTGGAGGAGCCCTGCGCGCCCGCCTGATAGGCGAGAGCACAGCCAGCAGTGTAGCGAGCCTCCTCGGGAGAAGAGGAGGCAGCCGAGCCCAGTCAAGAGGAAAGCCCTGCTTGCACGGAGCTAAGTGGGCCTCCAGTACGGCAGAGCTCTAGCTCTGCTCAGAGCCCGATCTGGCAGAGTTTCTGGCGCGAGGCTGCTCGCCGGGGGCTTCGCCTTGCCCAGACTTGCCTTGCTTTAGGCTCCCTCCCCAGGAAGGAGCTGTCTGAGCGAGCCTGGGAGACGCCACTGGTGCCTTCCTTGCCTCAGCTCCAATCCTGCCTTGCCTTTGCACATAGGTGCCAGGCGTCGGTTGGGGAGGGCTTAGGGGCTGGTGGGTTGCACACTGCCAAGGGCTTCCAGCAGTGAGAGCTCTGTCAGAGGGAAGGGAAGGGCAACTGCCAGGGCTCCTCCAGCGGTTTCTAGGCCGCCTAGAATCAGCGCCGCACCGAGAGCACCAGGCTCCCAGGGCCCCTGGCTGGGGTTTTCAGCCCCGCACACACGGAGGCTGATTCCTTGGGTGCCAGAAAGTGTATGACAGACGTAGGTTCCCTAGCACTCTCCTCCCCAGCAGAGACATGTGCAGGTGTTTGGGGCCTGATCCTGCGTGTCTGGGTTCCTGCCCACAGCCCCAACTCAGGGGAAGCAGCCCCTGAGGCAAGACCTGCTGGAGGAGCCCTGCGCCCCGCCTGATAGGCGAGTGCACAGCCAGCAGGGAAGCGAGCCTCCTCGGGGGAAGAGGAGGCAGCCAGCCCCGTCAAGCTGAAATCCCTGCTTACACGAAGCTAAGTGCGACTCCAGTACGGCAGATCTCTAGCTCTGTTCAGAGGCCCGATCTGGCAGAGTTCCTGGCACAAGATGCTCTGCCATAGGCGAGCCTTGCGCAGGACTTGCCTTGCTTTAAGGCTCCCTCCCCAGGAAGGAGCAGGCTGTGTGAGGCTCGGAAACGCCACTGGCGCCTTCCTGGCTTCAGCTCTACCCCTGCCTTGCCTTTGCACTTAGGTCCCAAGCGTCCTTGAGGAGGGCTTAGGGGCTGGTGGGTTGCACACTGCCAAGGGCTCCCAGCAGTGAAAGCTCTGTCAGAGGGAAGCGAAGGGCAACAGCAGGGCTCCTTCAGCGGTTCCTTGGCCGCCCAGACAAAGCTCCGCACGGGAGAGCACCAGGTTCCAAGGGCCCCTGGCTGGGTTTTGCATCCCCACACTCCCAGAGGCTGACTCCGTGGGTGCCTAGAAAGTGTGTGAGAGACGTAGGTTCCCTAGCACTCTCCTCCCCAGCAGAGACATGTGCAGGTGGTTGGGGCCTTATCCTGCGTGTCTGGGTTCCCGCCCACAGCCTCAACTCAGGGGAAGCAGCCCCTGAGGCAAGACCTGCTGGAGGAGCCCTGCGCGCCGCCTGATAGGCGAGAGCACAGCCAGCAGTGTAGCGAGCCTCCTCGGGAGAAGAGGAGGCAGCCGAGCCCAGTCAAGAGGAAAGCCCTGCTTGCACGGAGCTAAGTGGGCCTCCAGTACGGCAGAGCTCTAGCTCTGCTCAGAGCCCGATCTGGCAGAGTTTCTGGCGCGAGGCTGCTCGGCCGGGGGCTCGCCTTGCCCAGACTTGCCTTGCTTTTAGGCTCCCTCCCCAGGAAGGAGCTGTCTGAGCGAGCCTGGGAGACGCCACTGGTGCCTTCCTTGCCTCAGCTCCAATCCTGCCTTGCCTTTGCACATAGGTGCCAGGCGTCGTTGGGGAGGCTTAGGGGGTGGTGGGTTGCACACTGCCAAGGGCTTCAGCAGTGAGAGCTCTGTCAGAGGGAAGGGAAGGGCAACTGCAGGGCTCCTCCAGCGGTTTCTAGGCCGCCTAGAATCAGCGCCGCACCGAGAGCACCAGGCTCCCAGGGCCCCTGGCTGGGGTTTTCAGCCCCGCACACACGGAGGCTGATTCCTTGGGTGCCCAGAAAGTGTATGACAGACGTAGGTTCCCTAGCACTCTCCTCCCCAGCAGAGACATGTGCAGGTGGTTGGGGCCTGATCCTGCGTGTCTGGGTTCCTGCCCACAGCCCCAACTCAGGGAAGCAGCCCCTGAGGCAAGACCTGCTGGAGGAGCCCTGCGCCCCCGCCTGATAGGCGCAGTGCACAGCCAGCAGGAAGCGAGCCTCCTCGGGGAAGAGGAGGCAGCCGAGCCCAGTCAAGTGAAAGCCCTGCTTGCACGGAGCTAAGTGCGCTCCAGTACGGCAGAGCTCTAGCTCTGCTCAGAGCCCGATCTGGCAGAGTTCCTGGCGCGAGCTGCTCTGCCGGGGGCTAGCCTTGCCCAGACTTGCCTTGCTTTTAGGCTGCCTCTCCAGGAAGGAGCAGGCAGCAGGAGCTGGAGTCGCCACTGGCGCCTTCTTGCCTCAGCTCCAATCCTGCCTTGCCTTTGCACTTAGCGTCCCAGTCCTCCTTAAGGAGAGCTTAGGGCTGGTGGGTTGCACACTGCCAAGGCGCTCCAGCAGTGAGAATTCTGTCAGAGGGAAGGGAAGGGCAACTGCAGGGCTCCTCCAGCGGTTGCTTGGCCGCCCAGATCAGCGCCACACGGAGAGCACCCAGGCTCCAGGGCCCCTGGCTGGGTTTCAGCCCCGCACACACGGAGGCTGATTCCTTGGGTGCCCAGAAAGTGTATGACAGACGTAGGTTCCCTAGCACTCTCCTCCCCAGCAGAGACATGTGCAGGTGGTTGGGGCCTGCCTGATCCG
>NW_017193324.1:0-9857 GCF_001704415.2 Capra hircus
ATCTCAAGAGGAGGCGCTCTCCACAGGAAAGGCGAGAGGAACTCCAGGTCGTGCATTTGCCACCATTCCCAGAGTCCCCCTGATGTCTCCGTCCATTCCAGGGAAAACTGTTTTCCCTGCACTGCTCCACTTTCAAGCCGAGGATCGACACACACCACGGTGGCACGTGGGACACCCTGTGGGAAAGCCTCGTGGGAAATCCTCATGGGAAAGCCTCGAGGGAAAGCAACAGATCCCTAGATCCACGCGAAGGGAAGCGCGACACTGCTGCTACAGCTCGGAAGGAAAGCTCACGTGCATTCCCCCACTCGAGACGAAGACTGACTTGCCTGGGGAGACTCCAGAAGTACCCCAAGATCCAGGTCAGCACTGGAGAGGAATCCTCAGGTTCCGGGACTGACTCCACACAAGCTCTTAGGCCCCAGCATCTAAGGGAGAGGAAACCCGAGAGGCCATCGAGCAACTCGCATGGGGACTGGCCTTTCCTGAGGCTACCGGAGGGGGTCCTTGCGGTCCCCGTCGTAAGTTGAGAGCACCTGCCGCAACTCGAGAAAATCCAGGAGGTTCTCCCATCCAGGCGAGATGAGGCCCATTTTTCGCTGAGGCGTCTCAAGGCTAATCACACCTAACCTTTAGAACTTAAAAGGGTCCTTCACACCCTTGCTGCAACTCAGAAGTTCCCCGACATACCGGTCTCCACTCGAGAGGAAGCACGGGAGTCCCGCCCACATCCAGAGCAACACCGTTTCTGCCTCCTAGCTCGAGAGGAGGGATCCTTTCCCTGCGTGGTCGGGAAAGAATTCCCGGCATTTCCGTCGCATCTCAAGAGGAGGCTCTCTCAACAAGAAAGGCGAGAGGAACTCCAGTGTCGTGCCACCATTCCCAGAGTCCCCCAGATGTCTCCGTCCATTCCAGGGAAACCTGTTTTCCCAGCACTGCGTCGACATTCAAGCTGAGGATCGACTCACACCACGGTGGCACGTGGGACAGCCCTGTGGGAAAGCGTCGTGGGAAAGCCTCGTGGGAAAGTCTCGAGGGAAAGCCACAGATCCCTTGATCCACGCGAATGGAAGCGCGACACTAATGCTACAGCTCGAGAGGCACGCGCACGTGCATGCCCCCACTCGAGAAGAGGACTGACTCCCCTGGGGGAGACTCCAGAAGTACCCCAAGATCCATGTCAGCACTGGAGAGAAATCCTCAGGTTCCGGCACTGCCTCCACACGAGGTCTCAGGCCCCGGAATCGACGGGAGAGGAATCCCGAGATGCCCCCGAGCAACTCGCATGGGGGAATGGCATTTCCTGATGCCACCAGAGCGGGTCCCTGAGGTCCCCATCGTAAGTCGAGAGCACCTGCCACAATTCGAGAAAATCCAGGAGGTTCTCCCCTCCAGGCGAGATGAGGCCCATTTCCGCTGAGGTATCTCGAGACTAATCACACCTTACCTCTGGAACTTCCA
Organism: Capra hircus; assembly: GCF_001704415.2. Lineage (NCBI taxonomy): Eukaryota > Metazoa > Chordata > Mammalia > Artiodactyla > Bovidae > Capra > Capra hircus. The sequence goes on from NW_017193324.1 coordinate 1,462, forward strand.
AAGGGCCCTTCACACACTTACTGCAACTCAAGAAGTTCCCCGACATACCCGTCTCCACTCGAGAGGAAGCACGAGAATCCCGCCCACAACCAGAGGAGCCCGTTTCCGCCTCCTTGCTCGAGAGGAGGGATCCTTTCACTGCGTGGTCGGGATAGAATACCCGGTGTTCCCGTCACATCTCAAGAGGAGGCGCTCTCCTCAGGAAAGGTGAGAGGAACTCCAGGGTCGTGCCACCATTCCCAGAGTCCCCCAGATGTCTCAGTCCATTTCACGGAAACCTGTTTTCCCTGCACTGCGTCGACTTTCAAGCAGAGGATCAACTCACACCACGGTGGCACGTGGGACAGCCCTGTGGGAAAGCCTCATGGGAAAGCCTCGTGGGAAAGCCTCGGGGAAAGCCTCGAGGGAAAGCCACAAACCCATTGATCCACGCGAAGGGAAGCGAGACACTGCTGCTACAGCTCCGGAGGAAATCGCACGTGCATGCCCCCTCTCGAGACGAGGACTGACTCCCCTGGGGAGACTCCAGAAGAACCCCAAGATCCATGTCGGCACTGGAGAGGAATCCTCAGGTTCCGGCACTGAGTCCACACAAGGTCTTAGGCCCCGGCATCGACGGGAGAGGAATCCCGAGAGGCCCCCGAGCAACTCGCATGGGGACTGGCCTTTCCTGAGGCCACCAGAGCGGGTCCCTGAGGCCCTCGTCGTAAGTCGAGAGCACCTGCCGCAACTCGAGAAAATCCAGGAGGTTCTCCCCTCTAGGCTAGATGAGGCCCATTTCCTCTGAGGCAACTAGGCGGTAATCACACTTAAAGCCCTGGAACTTCCAAAGGGTCCTTCACACCCTTGCTGCAACTCAAGAAGTTCCTCGACATACCCGTCTCCACTCAAGAGGAACCCGAGCGTCCCGCCCATATCCAGAGTGGCCCCGTTTCCGCCTGCTAGCTCGAGAGGAGGTATCCTTTCCCTGCGTGGTGGGGAAAGAATTCCCGGCGTTCCCGTCTCATCTCAAGAGGAGGCGCTCTCCACAGGAAAGGCGAGAGGAACTCCAGGATCAGGTCCCATTCCCAGAGTCCCCCAGATGTCTCAGTCCATTCCAGGGAAACCTGTTTTCCCTGCACTGCCTCGACTTTCAAGCCGAGGATCGACTCACACCGCGATGGCACGTTGGACAGCCCTGTGGGAAAGCCACGTGGGAAAGCCTCGTGGGAAAGCCTCGAGCGAAAGCCACAGATCCTTTGATCCACGCGAAAGGAAGCGTGACACTGCTGCTACAGCTCGGGAGGAAAGCGCACGTGCATGCCCCCACTCGAGACGAGGACTGACTCCCCTGGGGAGACTCCAGTAGTACCCCAAGATCCATGTCAGCACTGGAGAGGAATCCTCAGGTTCCGGCACCGACTCCACACAAGGTCTTAGGACCCGGCATCGACGGGACAGGAATCCCGAGAGGCCCCCAAGCATCTCGCATGGGGACTGGCCTTTCCTGAGGCCACCACAGCGGGTCCCTGAGGTCCCCGTCGTAAGTCGAGAGCACCTGAGGCAACTCGAGAAAATCCAGGAGGTTCTCCCCTCCAGGCGAGATGAGGCCCATTTCCGCTGAGGCGTCTCGAGGCTAATCACATCTAACATCTGGAACTTCCAAAGGGTCCTTCACACCCTTGCTGCAACTCAAGAAGTTCCCAGACATACCCGTCTCCACTAGAGAGGAAGCACGAGAGTTCCGCCCACATCCAAAGGAGCCCCGTTTCCACCTCCTAGCTCGAGAGGAGGGATCCTTTCCCAGCGTGGTCGGGAAAGAATTACCGGCGTTTCCGTTGCATCTCAACAGGAGGCGCTCTCCACAGGATAGGCGAGAGGACTCCAGGGTCGTGCCACCATTCCCAGAGTACCCTGGATGTCTCAGTCCATTCCAGGGAAAACTGTTTTCCGTGCACTGCCTCGACTTTCAAGCCGAGGATCGACTCACACCACGGTGGCACGTGGGACAGCCCTGTGGGAAAGCCTCGTGCGAAAGCCTCGAGGGAAAGCCACAGATCCCTTGATCCACGCGTAGGGAAGCATGACACTGCTGCTACGGCTCAGGAGGAAAGCGCACGTGCATGCCCCCACTCGAGACGGGGACTGACTCCCCTGGGGAGACTGCAGAAGTACCCCAAGATCCATGTCATCAGGGAGAGGAACACTCAGGTTCCGGCACCGACTCCACACAAGGGCTTAGGCCCCAGCATCCAAGTGAGAGGAATCCCGAGAGGTCCCCGAGCAACTCGCATGTGCACTGGGTTTTCCTGAGGCCACCAGAGCGGGTCCCTGAGGTCCCCGTTGTAAGTCGAGAGCACCTGCCGCAAATCGAGAAAAATCCAGGAGGTTCTCCCCTCCAGGCGAGATGAGGCCCATTTCCGCTGAGGCGTGTCCAGGCGAATCACACCTGATCTCTGGAACTACCAAAGGCTCATTCACACCCTGGCTGCAACTCAAGAAGTTCCCCGACATACCCGTCTCCACTCGAGAGGAAGCACGAGAATCCCGCCTACATCCGGAGGAGCCCCGTTTCCGCCTCCTAGCTCGAGAGGAGGGATCCTTTCCTTGCGTGGTCGGGAAAGAATTCCCGGTGTTCCCTTCGCATCTCAAGAGGAGGCGCTCTCCACAGGAAAGGCGAGAGGAACTCCAGGGTCGTGCCACCATTCCCAGAGGCGCCAGATTTCTCAGTCCATTCCAGGGAAACCTCTTTTCCCTGCAATGCCTTGACTTTCAATCCGAGGATTGACTCACACCACGGAGGCAGATGGTACAGCCCTGTCCGAAAGCCTCGTGGGAAAGCCTCTGGGCTCGTGGGAAAGCCTCGAAGGAAAAGCCACAGATCCCTTGTCCACGTGAAGGGAAACGCGACACTGCTGCTACAGCTCGGGAGGAAAGCGCACGTGTATGCCCCCACTCGAGACGTGGACTGACTCCCCTGGGGAGACTACAGAAGTACCCCAAGATCCATGTCAGCACTCGAGAGGAATCCTCAGGTTCCGGCACTGACTCCACACAAGGTCTTAGGCCCCGGCATCGACGGGAGAGGAATCCCGAGAGGCCCCCGAGCAACTCGCTTGGGAACTGGCCTTTCCTCATGCCACGAGATTGGGTCCCTGAGGTGCCCGTTCTAAGTCGAGAGCACCTGCCGCAACTCGAGAAAATCCAGGAGGTTCTCCCCTCCAGGCGATATGAGGCCCATTTCCGCTGAGGCGTCTCGAGGCTAATCACATCTAACATCTGGAACTTCTAAAGGGTCCTTCACACCCTTGCTGCAACACAAGAAGTTCCCCGACATAGCCGTCTCCACTTGAGAGGTAGCACGAGAGTCCCGCCCACATCCAGAGGAGCCCCATTTCCGCCTCCTAGCTTGAGAGGAGGGATCCTTTCCCTGCGTGGTCGGGAAAGAATTCCCCGCGTTCCCGTCGCATCTCAAGAGAAGGCGCTCTCCACAGGAAAGGCGAGAGGAACTCCAGGGTCGTGCCACCATTCCCAGAGTCCCCCAGATGTCTCAGTCCATTCCAGGGAAACCTGTTTTCCCTGCACTGCCTCGACTTTCAAGCCGAGGATCGACTCACACCACGGTGGCACGTGGGACAGCCGTGTGGGAAAACTTCGTCGGAAAGCCTCCTGGGAAAGCCTCAAGGGAAAGCCACAGATCCCTTGATCCACGAGAAGGGAAGCGTGACACTGCTGCTTCAGCTCGGGAGGAAAGCGCACGTGCATGCCCCCACTCGAGACGAGGACTGACTCTCCTGGGGAGACTCCAGACGTACCCAAGATCCATGTCCGCACTGGAGCGGAATCCTCAGGTTCCGGCACGACTCCACACAAGATCTTAGGCCCCGGTATCGACGGGAGAAAAATCCCGAGAGGCCACCGAGCAACTCGCATGGGGACTAGCCTTTCCTGAGGCCACCAGAGCGGGTCCCTGAGGTCCCCGTCGTAAGTCGAGAGCACCTGCCGCAACTCGAGAAAATCCAGGAGGTTCTCCCCTCCAGGCGAGATGAGGCCCATTTGCGCTGAGGCTTCTTCAGGCTAATCACTCCTATCCTCTGGAACTTCCAAAGGGTCCTTCACACCCTTTCTGCAACTCAAGAAGTTCCCTGACATAACCGTCTCCACTCGAGAGGAAGCACGAGAGTTCCGCCCACATCCAGAGGAGCCCCGTGTCCGCCTCCTAGCTCGAGAGGAGGGATCCTTTCCCTGCGTGGTGGGGAAAGAATTCCCGGCGTTCCCGGTCGCTTCTCAAGAGGAGGCGCTCTCCACAAGAAAGGCGAGAGGAACTCCAGGGACGTGCCACCATTCGCAGAGGCGCCAGATTTCTCAGTCCATTCCAGGGAAACCTGTTTTCCCTGCACTGCCTCGACTTTCAAGCCGATTATCGACTCACACCACGCTGGCACGTGGGACAGCCCTGTGGGAAAGCTTCGAGGGATAGCCTCGTGGGAAAGCCTCCTGGAAAGCTTCCTGGGAAAGCCTCGATGGAAAGCCACAGATCCCTTGATCCACGCGAAGGGAAGCGCCATACAGCTGCCACAGCTTGGGAGGAAAGGGCACGTGCATACCCCTCTCGAGAAGAGGACTGACTCCCCTGGGGAGACTCCAGAAGTACCCCAAGATCCATTTCAGCACTGGAGAGGAATCCTCAGGTTCCGGCACCAACTCCACAAAAGGTCTTAGGCACCGGCATTGACGGGAGAGGAATCCCGAGAGGCCCCGAGCAACTCGCATGTAGACTGGCCTTTCTGAGGCCACCAGAGCGGGTCCCTGTGGTCCCCGTCGTAACTCGAGAGCACCTGCCGCAACTCGGGAAAATCCAGGAGGTTTTCCCCTCCAGGCGAGATGAGGACCATTTCCGCTGAGGTGTCTCGAGGCTAATCACATGTGACATCTGGAACTTCCAAAGGGTCCTTCACACCCTTGCTGCAACTCAAGAAATTCCCCGACATACCCGTCTATACTCGAGAGGAAGAACGAGAGTCCCGCCCACATCCAGAGGAGCCCCATTTTTGCCTCCTAGCTCGAGAGGAGGGATCCTTTCCATGCGTGTTGGGGAAAGAATTCGCTGCGTTCCCGTCGCTTCTCAAGAGGAGGCGCTCTCCACAGGAAAGGCGAGAAGGAACTCCAGGGTCGTGCCACCATTCCAGAGTCCCCCAGATGTCTCAGTCCATTCTCAGGGAAACCTGTTTTCCCTGCACTGCTCGACTTTCAAGCCGAGGATCGACTCACACCAGGTTGCACGTGGGACAGCCCTGTGGGAAAGCCTCGTGGGAAAGCCTCGAGGGAAAGCCATGAGGGAAAGCCACAGATACCTTGATCCACGCGAAGGGAAGCGCGAAACTGCTGCTACAGCTGGGGAGGATAGCACACGTGCATGCCCCCACTCGAGACGAGGACTGACTCCCCTGGGGAGACTCCAGAAGTACCCGAAGATCCATGTCAGCACTGGACAGGAATCCTCAGGTTCCGGCACCGACTCCACACAAGATCTTAGGCCCAGCATCGACGGGAGAGGAATCCCCAGATGCCCCGAGCAACTCGCATGGGGACTGGCCTTTCCTGATGCCACCAGAGCAGGTCCCTGAAGTCCCCATCGTAAGTCGAGAGCACCTGCCGCAACTCGAGAAAATCCAGGAGGTTCTGCCCTCCAGGCGAGATGAGGCCCATTTCCGCTGAGGCGTCTCGAGGCTAATCACACCTAACCTCTGGAACTTCCAAAGGGTCCTTCACACCCTTGCTGCAACTCAAGAAGTTCCCCGACATACCCGTCTCCACTCGAGAGGAAGCACGAGAGTCCCGCCCACATCCAGAGGAGCATCGTTTCCGCCTCCTAGCTCGAGAGGAGGGATCCTTTCCCTGCGTGGTCGGGAAAGAATTCCCGGCGTTTCCGTCGCATCTCAAGAGGAGGCACTCTCCACAGGAATGGCAAGAGGAACTCCAGGGTCCTGCCACCATTCCCAGAGTCCCCCAGACATCTCAGTCCATTCCAGAGAAACCTGTTTTCCCTGCACTGCCTCGACTTTCAAGCCGAGGATAGACTCAAACCACGGTGGCACGTGGGACAGCCCTGTGGGAAAGCCTAGCCTCGTGGGAAAGCCTCGTGGAAACCCTGGGAAAGCCTGGAAAGCCACAGATCCCTTGATCCATGGAAGGGAAGCGTGACACTGCTGCTACAGCTGGGAGGAAAGCACACGTGCATGCCCCACTCGAGAGAGGACTGACTCCCTGGGGAGACTCCAGAAGTACCCAAGATCCATGTCAGCAATGGAGAGGAATCCTCAGTTTCGGGCACCGACTCCACACAAGGTCTTAGGCCCGGCATCGACGGGAGAGGAATCCCGAGAGGCCCCCGAGCAACTCGCATGGGGACTGGCCTTTCCTGAGGCCACCAGAGCGGGTCCCTGATGTCCCCGTCGTAAGTCGAGAGCACCTGGGCAACTCGAGAAAATCCAGGAGGTTCTCCCCTCCAGGCGAGATGAGGCCCATTTGCCCTCAGGCCTCTCGAGGCTAATGACACCTAACTTCTGGAACTTCCAAAGGGTCCTTCACACCCTTGCTGCAACTCAAGAAGTTGCCTGACATACCCGTCTCCACTCGAGAGGAAGCACGATAGTCCCACCCACATCCAGAGGAGCCCCATGTCGCCTCCTAGCTCGAGCGGAAGGATCCTTTCCCTGCGTGGTCGGGAAAGAATTCCCGGCGTTTCCGTAGCATCTCAAGAGGAGGCGCTCTCCACAGGAAAGGCGAGAGGAACTCCAGGGTCGTGCCACCATTCCCAGAGTCCCCCTGATGTCTCCGTCCATTCCAGGGAAAACTGTTTTCCCTGCACTGCCTCCACTTTCAAGCCGAGGATCGACTCACACCACGGTGGCACGTGGGACAGCCCTGTGGGAAAGCCTCGTGGGAAATCCTCATGGGAAAGCCTCGAGGGAAAGCAACAGATCCCTAGATCCACGCGAAGGGAAGCGCGACACTGCTGCTACAGCTCGGAAGGAAAGCTCACGTGCATTCCCCCACTCGAGACGAAGACTGACTTGCCTGGGGAGACTCCAGAAGTACCCCAAGATCCAGGTCAGCACTGGAGAGGAATCCTCAGGTTCCGGGACTGACTCCACACAAGCTCTTAGGCCCAGCATCTAAGGGAGAGGAAACCCGAGAGGCCATCGAGCAACTCGCATGGGGACTGGCCTTTCCTGAGGCTACCGGAGGGGGTCCTTGCGGTCCCCGTCGTAAGTTGAGAGCACCTGCCGCAACTCGAGAAAATCCAGGAGGTTCTCCCATCCAGGCGAGATGAGGCCCATTTCGCTGAGGCGTCTCAAGGCTAATCACACCTAACCTTTAGAACTTAAAAGGGTCCTTCACACCCTTGCTGCAACTCAGAAGTTCCCCGACATACCGGTCTCCACTCGAGAGGAAGCACGGGAGTCCCCCCCACATCCAGAGCAACACCGTTTCCGCCTCCTAGCTCGAGAGGAGGGATCCTTTCCCTGCGTGGTCGGAAAGAATTCCCGGCATTTCCGTCGCATCTCAAGAGGAGGCTCTCTCAACAAGAAAGGCGAGAGGAACTCCAGTGTCGTGCCACCATTCCCAGAGTCCCCCAGATGTCTCCGTCCATTCCAGGGAAACCTGTTTTCCCAGCACTGCGTCGACATTCAAGCTGAGGATCGACTCACACCACGGTGGCACGTGGGACAGCCCTGTGGGAAAGCGTCGTGGGAAAGCCTCGTGGGAAAGTCTCGAGGGAAAGCCACAGATCCCTTGATCCACGCGAATGGAAGCGCGACACTAATGCTACAGCTCGAGAGGCACGCGCACGTGCATGCCCCACTCGAGAAGAGGACTGACTCCCCTGGGGAGACTCCAGAAGTACCCCAAGATCCATGTCCAGCCACTGGAGAGAAATCCTCAGGTTCGGCACTGCTCCACACCGAGGTCTCAGGCCCCGGAATCGACGGAGAGGAATCCCCGAGATGCCCCCGAGCAACTCGCATGGGGAATGGCATTTCCTGATGCCACCAGAGCGGGTCCCTGAGGTCCCCATCGTAAGTCGAGAGCACCTGCCACAATTCGAGAAAATCCAGGAGGTTCTCCCCTCCAGGCGAGATGAGGCCCATTTCCGCTGAGGTATCTCGAGGCTAATCACACCTTACCTCTGGAACTTCCAAAGGGCCCTTCACACACTTGCTGCAACTCAAGAAGTTCCCCGACATACCCGTCTCCACTCGAGAGGAAGCACGAGAATCCCGCCCACAACCAGAGGAGCCCCCGTTTCCGCCTCCTTGCTCGAGAGGAGGGATCCTTTCACTGCGTGGTCGGATAGAATACCGGTGTTCCCGTCACATCTCAAGAGGAGGCGCTCTCCTCAGGAAAGGTGA
>NW_017193325.1:0-9855 GCF_001704415.2 Capra hircus
GGGCTTTCCCTCGAGCTTTCCACGAGGCTTTCCCACAGGGCTGTCCCACGTGCCACCGTGGTGTGAGTCATCCTCGGTTTGAAAGTTGAAAGCAGTGCAAGGAAAACAGGTTTCCTGGACTGTACTGAGACATCTGGGGACTCTGGGAATGGTGGCACGACCCTGGAGTTCCTCTCGCCTTTCGTGTGGAGAGCGCCTCCTCTTGAGATGCGACGGGAACGCCGGGAATTCTTTCGCACCACGCAGGGAAAGGATCCCTCTTCTCGAGCTAGGAGGCGGAAACGGGGATCCTCTGGATGTGGGCGGGACTCTCGTGCTTCCTCTGGAGTGGAGACGGGTATGCCGGGGAACTTCTTGAGTTCCAGAAAGGATTTGAGGGAACCTTTGGAAGTTCCAGAGGTTAGATGTGATTAGCCTTGAGACGCCTCAGCAGAAATGGGCCTCTTCTCTCCTGGAGGGGAGAACCTCCTGGATTCTCCCGAGTTGCGGCAGGTGTTCTTGACTTACGACGGGGACATCAGGCACCCGCTCTGGTGGCCTCAGGAAAGGCCAGTCCCCATGCGAGTTGCTCGGGGCCTCTCGGGATTCCTCTCCATCGATGCCGGGGACTAAGACCTTGTGTGGAGTCGCTGCCGGAACCTGAGGATTCCTCTCCAGTGCTGACATGGATCTTGGGGTACTTCTGGTGTCTCCCCAGGGGAGTCAGTCCTCGTCTCGAGGGGGCATGCACGTGCACTTTCCTCCCGAACAGTAGCAGCAGTGTCACGCTTCCCTTCGCGAGGATCAAGGGATCTGTGGCTTTCCCTAGAGGCTTTCCCACGAGGCTTTCACACGAGGCTTTCCCACGAGGCTTTTCCGACAGGGCTGTCCCACCTGCCACCGTGGTGTGAGTCGATCCTCGGCTTGAAAGTCGAGGCAGTGCAAGGAAAACAGGTTTCCCTGGAATGGATTGAGACATCTGGGGGGGCTCAGGGAATGGTGGAACGACCCTGGAGTTCCTCTCGACTTTCCTGTGGAGAGCGCCTCCTCTTGAGATGCGACGGGAACGCCGGGAATTCTTTCCTGACCACGCAGGGAAAGGATCCCTCCTCCCGAACTAGGAGGCGGAAACGGGCTCCTCTGGATGTGGCGGGACTCTCGTGTTTGCGAGTGGAGACGGGTATGTCGGGGAACTTCTTGAGTTGCAGCAAGGGTGTGAAGGACCCTTTGGAAGTTCCAGAGGTTAGGTGTGATTAGCCTCGAGACGCCTCAGCGGAAATTGGGCTCATCTCTCCTGGAGGGGAGAACCTCCTGAATTTTCTCGAGTTGCGGCAGGTGCTCTCGACTTCTGACGGGGACCTCAGGGACCGGCTCTGGTGGCCTCAGGAAAGGCCAGTCCCCAGGCGAGTTGCACGGGGGCCTCTCGGGATTCCTTCTCCGTCGATGCCGGGGCCTAAGACCTTTGTGTGGAGTCGGTGCTGGAACCTGAGGAATCCTCTCCAGTGGCTGACTTGGATCTAGGGGTTCTTCTGGAGTCTCCTCAGGGTAGTCAGTCCTCGTCTCGAGTGGGGGCATCCACGTGCGCTTTCCTCCCGAGCTCTAGCAACAGAGTCACGCTTCCCTTCACGTGGATCAAGGGATCTGTGGCTTTCCCTCGAGGCTTTCCCAACGAGGCTTTCCCTAGAAGCTTTCCCACAGGGCTGTCCACGTGCCACCGTGGTGTGAGTCGATCCTCGGCTTGAAAGTCGAGTCAGTGCAGGGAAAACAGGTTTCCCTGGAATGGACTGAGACATCTGGGGGACACTGGGAATGGTGGCACGACCCTGGAGTACCTCTCACCTTTCCTGTGGAGAGTGTCTCCCTCTTTGAGATGTGATGGGAACGCCGCGAATTCTTTCCCAACCACGCAGGGAAAGGATCCCTCCTCTCGAGCTAGGAGGCGGAAACGGGGCTCCTCTGGATGTGTGTGGGACTCTCGTGCTTCCTCTCGAGTGGAGACGGGTATGTAGGGGAACTTCTTTGAGTTGCAGCAAGGGTGTGAAGGACGCCTATGGAAGTTCCAGAGATTAGGTATGATTAGCCTCGAGACGCCTCAGCGGAAACGGGCGCCTCATCTCGCCTGGAGAGGAGAACCTCCTGCATTTTCTCGAGTTGCGGCAGGGTGCTCTCACCTTACGGACGGGGACCTCAGGGACCCCCTCTGGTTTGCCTCAGGAAAGGCCGGTCCACATGCGAGTTGCTATTGGGCCTCTCGGGTTTTCCTAACCCGTCGATGCCGGGGCCTAAGACCTTGTGTGGAGTTGATGCCGGAACCTGAGGATAACTCTCCAGTGCTGACATGGATCTTGGGGTACTTCTGGTGTCTCCCAGGGGAGTCAGTTCTCGTCTCCAGTGGGGGCAATCACGTGCGCTTTCCTCTCGAGCTGTAGCAGCAGAGTCACGCTTCCCTTCACGTGGATCAAGGGATCTGTGGCTTTCCCTCGAGGCTTTCCCACGAGTCTTTCCCACAGGGCTGTCCCATGTGCCACCGTGGTATGCGTGGATCCTCGGCTTGAAAGTCGAGGCAGTGCAGGGAAAACAGGTTTCCCTGGAATGGACTGAGACATCTGGGGGACCCTGGAAATGGTGGCACGACATTGGAGTTCCTCTTGCCTTTCCAGTGGAGGACGCCTCTTCTTGAGATGCAGAGGGAACGCCGGGAATTCTTTCCAGAACACGCAGGGAAAGGATCCGTCCTCTCGAGCTATGAGGCGGAAACGGGGCTCCTCTAGATGTGGGCGGGACTCTAGTGCTTCCTCTCGAGTCGAGACGAGTATGTCGGGGAACTTCTTGAGTTATAACAAGGGTGTGAAGGACCCTTTGGAAGTTCCAGAGGTTAGGTGTGATTAGCCTTGAGACGCCTCAGCGGAAATGGGCCTCATCTCGCCTGGAGGGGAGAACCTCCTGGAGTTTTTAGAGTTGCGGCAGGTGCTCTCGACTTACGACGGGGACCTCAGGGACCCGCTCTGGTGGCCTCCGGAAAGGCCAGTCCCCATGCGAGTTGCTATTGGGCCTCTCGGGATTCCTCTCCCGTCGATGCCGGGGCCTAAGACCTTGTGTGGAGTCGATGCTTTAACCTGAGGATTCCTCTCCAGTGCTGACATCGATCTTGGGGTACTTCTGGAGTCTCCCCAGGGGAGTCAGTCCTCGTCTCGACTGGGCGCAAACACGGAAGCTTTTCTCCCGAGCTGTAGCAGCAGTGTCACGCTTCCCTTCGCGTGAATCAAGTTATCAGGGGCTTTCCCTCGAGGCTTTCCCACGAGGCTTTCCCACAGGGCTGTCCCACGTGCCACCGTGGTGTGAGTCATCCTCGGTTTGAAAGTTGAAGCAGTGCAAGGAAAACAGGTTTCCCTGGACTGTACTGAGACATCTGGGGGACTCTGGGAATGGTGGCACGACCCTGGAGTTCCTCTCGCCTTTCGTGTGGAGAGCGCCTCCTCTTGAGATGCGACGGGAACGCCGGGAATTCTTTCGCCACCACGCAGGGAAAGGATCCCTCTTCTCGAGCTAGGAGGCGGAAACGGGGATCCTCTGGATGTGGGCGGGACTCTCGTGCTTCCTCTGGAGTGGAGACGGGTATGCCGGGGAACTTCTTGAGTTCCAGAAAGGATTTGAGGGAACCTTTGGAAGTTCCAGAGGTTAGATGTGATTAGCCTTGAGACGCCTCAGCAGAAATGGGCCTCTTCTCTCCTGGAGGGGAGAACCTCCTGGATTCTCCCGAGTTGCGGCAGGTGTTCTTGACTTACGACGGGGACATCAGGCACCCGCTCTGGTGGCCTCAGGAAAGGCCAGTCCCCATGCGAGTTGCTCGGGGCCTCTCGGGATTCCTCTCCCATCGATGCCGGGGACTAAGACCTTGTGTGGAGTCGCTGCCGGAACCTGAGGATTCCTCTCCAGTGCTGACATGGATCTTGGGGTACTTCTGGTGTCTCCCCAGGGGAGTCAGTCCTCGTCTCGAGTGGGGGCATGCACGTGCACTTTCCTCCCGAACAGTAGCAGCAGTGTCACGCTTCCCTTCGCGAGGATCAAGGGATCTGTGGCTTTCCCTAGAGGCTTTCCCACGAGGCTTTCACACGAGGCTTTCCCACGAGGCTTTCCGACAGGGCTGTCCCACCTGCCACCGTGGTGTGAGTCGATCCTCGGCTTGAAAGTCGAGGCAGTGCAAGGAAAACAGGTTTCCCTGGAATGGATTGAGACATCTGGGGGGGCTCAGGGAATGGTGGAACGACCCTGGAGTTCCTCTCGACTTTCCTGTGGAGAGCGCCTCCTCTTGAGATGCGACGGGAACGCCGGGAATTCTTTCCTGACCACGCAGGGAAAGGATCCCTCCTCCCGAACTAGGAGGCGGAAACGGGCTCCTCTGGATGTGGGCGGGACTCTCGTGTTTCCTCTCGAGTGGAGACGGGTATGTCGGGAACTTCTTGAGTTGCAGCAAGGGTGTGAAGGACCCTTTGGAAGTTCCAGAGGTTAGGTGTGATTAGCCTCGAGACGCCTCAGCGGAAATTGGGCTCATCTCTCCTGGAGGGGAGAACCTCCTGAATTTTCTCGAGTTGCGGCAGGTGCTCTCGACTTCTGACGGGGACCTCAGGGACCGGCTCTGGTGGCCTCAGGAAAGGCCAGTCCCCAGGCGAGTTGCACGGGGGCCTCTCGGGATTCCTCTCCCGTCGATGCCGGGCCTAAGACCTTGTGTGGAGTCGGTGCTGGAACCTGAGGAATCCTCTCCAGTGCTGACTTGGATCTAGGGGTTCTTCTGGAGTCTCCTCAGGGTAGTCAGTCCTCGTCTCGAGTGGGGGCATCACGTGCGCTTTCCTCCCGAGCTCTAGCAACAGAGTCACGCTTCCCTTCACGTGGATCAAGGGATCTGTGGCTTTCCCTCGAGGCTTTCCCACGAGGCTTTCCCTAGAAGCTTTCCCACAGGGCTGTCCACGTGCCACCGTGGTGTGAGTCGATCCTCGGCTTGAAAGTCGAGTCAGTGCAGGGAAAACAGGTTTCCCTGGAATGGACTGAGACATCTGGGGGACACTGGGAATGGTGGCACGACCCTGGAGTACCTCTCACCTTTCCTGTGGAGAGTGTCTCCTCTTGAGATGTGATGGGAACGCCGCGAATTCTTTCCCAACCACGCAGGGAAAGGATCCCTCCTCTCGAGCTAGGAGGCGGAAACGGGGCTCCTCTGGATGTGTGTGGGACTCTCGTGCTTCCTCTCGAGTGGAGACGGGTATGTAGGGGAACTTCTTGAGTTGCAGCAAGGGTGTGAAGGACCCTATGGAAGTTCCAGAGATTAGGTATGATTAGCCTCGAGACGCCTCAGCGGAAACGGGCCTCATCTCGCCTGGAGAGGAGAACCTCCTGCATTTTCTCGAGTTGCGGCAGGTGCTCTCACCTTACGACGGGGACCTCAGGGACCCCCTCTGGTTGCCTCAGGAAAGGCCGGTCCACATGCGAGTTGCTATTGGGCCTCTCGGGTTTCCTAACCCGTCGATGCCGGGGCCTAAGACCTTGTGTGGAGTTGATGCCGGAACCTGAGGATAACTCTCCAGTGCTGACATGGATCTTGGGGTACTTCTGGTGTCTCCCCAGGGGAGTCAGTTCTCGTCTCCAGTGGGGGCAATCACGTGCGCTTTCCTCTCGAGCTGTAGCAGCAGAGTCACGCTTCCCTTCACGTGGATCAAGGGATCTGTGGCTTTCCCTCGAGGCTTTCCCACGAGTCTTTCCCACAGGGCTGTCCCATGTGCCACCGTGGTATGCGTGGATCCTCGGCTTGAAAGTCGAGGCAGTGCAGGGAAAACAGGTTTCCCTGGAATGGACTGAGACATCTGGGGGACCCTGGAAATGGTGGCACGACATTGGAGTTCCTCTTGCCTTTCCAGTGGAGGACGCCTCTTCTTGAGATGCAGAGGGAACGCCGGGAATTCTTTCCAGAACACGCAGGGAAAGGATCCGTCCTCTCGAGCTATGAGGCGGAAACGGGGCTCCTCTAGATGTGGGCGGGACTCTAGTGCTTCCTCTCGAGTCGAGACGAGTATGTCGGGGAACTTCTTGAGTTATAACAAGGGTGTGAAGGACCCTTTGGAAGTTCCAGAGGTTAGGTGTGATTAGCCTTGAGACGCCTCAGCGGAAATGGGCCTCATCTCGCCTGGAGGGGAGAACCTCCTGGAGTTTTTAGAGTTGCGGCAGGTGCTCTCGACTTACGACGGGGACCTCAGGGACCCGCTCTGGTGGCCTCCGGAAAGGCCAGTCCCCATGCGAGTTGCTATTGGGCCTCTCGGGATTCCTCTCCCGTCGATGCCGGGGCCTAAGACCTTGTGTGGAGTCGATGCTTTAACCTGAGGATTCCTCTCCAGTGCTGACATCGATCTTGGGGTACTTCTGGAGTCCCCAGGGGAGTCAGTCCTCGTCTCGACTGGGCGCAAAACGGAACTTTTCTCCCGAGCTGTAGCAGCAGTGTCACGCTTTTCGCGTGAATCAAGGGGCTTTCCCTCGAGGCTTTCCCACGAGGCTTTCCACAGGGCTGTCCCACGTGCCACCGTGGTGTGAGTCATCCTCGGTTTGAAAGTTGAAGCAGTGCAAGGAAAACAGGTTTCCCTGGACTGTACTGAGACATCTGGGGGACTCTGGGAATGGTGGCACGACCCTGGAGTTCCTCTCGCCTTTCGTGTGGAGAGCGCCTCCTCTTGAGATGCGACGGGAACGCCGGGAATTCTTTCGCCACCACGCAGGGAAAGGATCCCTCTTCTCGAGCTAGGAGGCGGAAACGGGGATCCTCTGGATGTGGGCGGGACTCTCGTGCTTCCTCTGGAGTGGAGACGGGTATGCCGGGAACTTCTTGAGTTCCAGAAAGGATTTGAGGGAACCTTTGGAAGTTCCAGAGGTTAGATGTGATTAGCCTTGAGACGCCTCAGCAGAAATGGGCCTCTTCTCTCCTGGAGGGGAGAACCTCCTGGATTCTCCGAGTTGCGGCAGGTGTTCTTGACTTACGACGGGGACATCAGGCACCCGCTCTGGTGGCCTCAGGAAAGGCCAGTCCCCATGCGAGTTGCTCGGGGCCTCTCGGGATTCCTCTCCCATCGATGCCGGGGACTAAGACCTTGTGTGGAGTCGCTGCCGGAACCTGAGGATTCCTCTCCAGTGCTGACATGGATCTTGGGGTACTTCTGGTGTCTCCCCAGGGAGTCAGTCCTCGTCTCGAGTGGGGGGCATGCACGTGCACTTTCCTCCCGAACAGTAGCAGCAGTGTCACGCTTCCCTTCGTGAGGATCAAGGGATCTGTGGCTTTCCCTAGAGGCTTTCCCACGAGGCTTTCACACGAGGCTTTCCCACGAGGCTTTCCCACAGGGCTGTCCCACGTGCCACCGTGGTGAAAGTCGACCCTGGGCTTGAAAGTCGAGGCAGTGCAGGGAAAACAGGTTTCCCTGGAATGGACTGAGACATCTGGGGGACTCTGGGAATGGTGTCACGACCCTGGACTTCCTCTCGCGGTTCCTGTGAGAGCGCCTACTCTGAGATGCGACGGGAATGCCGGAAATTCTTTCCCGACCACTCAGGGAAAAGATCCCTTCTTTCGAGCTATGAGGTGGAACGGGGCTCCTCCTCATGTGGGAGGGACTCTCGTGCTTCCTCTCGAGTGGAGACGGGTATGTTGGGGAACTTCTTGAGTTGCAGCAAGGGTGTGAAGGACCCTTTGGCAGTTCTAGAGGTTAGGTGTGATTAGCCCCCGAGATGCCTCAATGGAAATGGGCCTCATCTCGCCTGGAGGGAGAAACTCCTGGATATTCTCGAGCTGCGGCAGGTGC
This sequence comes from Capra hircus, assembly GCF_001704415.2. Classification (NCBI taxonomy): domain Eukaryota; kingdom Metazoa; phylum Chordata; class Mammalia; order Artiodactyla; family Bovidae; genus Capra; species Capra hircus. Next base: position 7,812 of record NW_017193325.1, read on the forward strand.
TCTCGACTTACGATGGGGACCTCAGGGACCCGCTCTGGTGGCCTCAGGAAATTCCAGTCCCCATACGAGTTGTTCGGGGCCCTCTCCGGATTCCTCTCCCGTCGATGCCGGGCCTCAGACCTTACGTAGTGTCAGTGCTGTAACCTGAGGATTCCTCTCCAGTGCTGACATGAATCTTGGTGTACTGCTGGAGTCTCCCCAGGGAGTCAGTCCTCGTCTCGGTTGAGGGCATGCACGTGCGCTTTCCTCCCCAGCTGTAGCCAGTGTCACGCTTCCCTTCGCGTGGATCAAGGGATCTGTGGCTTTCCCTCGAGGCTTTCCCACGAGGCTTTCCCACGAAGCTTTGCCACAGGGCTTTCCCACGTGCCACAGTGGTGTGAGTCGATCCTCGGATTGAAAGTCGAGTCAGTGCGGGAAACAGGTTTCCCTGGAATGGACTGAGACATCTGGGGGACTCGGAGAATGGTGGCATGTCCCTGGAGTTCTCCGCCTTTCCTGTGGAGAGCGCCTCCTTTTGAGATGCGACGGGAACGCCGGGAATTCTTTTCCGACCTCGCAGGGAAAGGATCCCTCCTCTCGAGCTATGAGGCGGAAACGGGGCTCCTCTGGATGTGGGCGGAACTATCGTGCTTCCTCCTGAGTGGAGACTGGTATGTCGGGGAACTTCTTGATTTGCAGCAAGGGTGTGAAGGACCCTTTGGAAGTTCCAGAGTTTAAGTGTGCTTAGCCTTGAGATGTGTCAGCGGAAATGGGCTTCATTTTGCCTGGAGGGGAGAACATCCTTGATTTTCTCCAGTTGCGGCAGGTGCTCTCGACTTACAACGGGGACCGCAGGGACCCGTTCTGGTGGCCTCAGGAAAGGCCAGTCAAGATCCAAGACAGCACTGGAGAGGGAGAGACATCACGAGAGGCTCCGAGCAACTCGCATGGGGACTGGCCTTTACTGAGGCCACAAAAGCGGGTCCCTGAGGTCCCCGTCGTAAGTCGAGGGCACCTGGCGAAACTCGAGAAACTCCAGGAGGTTCTCCCCTTCAGGCGAGATGAGACCCATTTGCGCTGAGGCATCTCGAGGCTAATCACACCTAACCTCTGAACTTCCAAAGGGCCTTTCACACCCTTGCTGCAACTCAAGAAGTTCCCCGACATACCCGTTTCCACTCGAAAGGAAGCACGAGAGTCCCGCCCACAACCAGAAAGCCCCGTTTCAGCCTCATAGCTCGAGAGAAGGGATCCTTTCCCTGCGTGGTCGGAAAGAATTTCCAGCGTTCCCGTCGCATCTCAAGAAGAGGCGCTCTCCACAGGAAAGGTGAGAGGAACTCAGGGTCGTGCCACCATTCCCAGAGCCCCCAGATGTCTCAGTCGATTCCAGGGAAACCTGTTTTCCCCGCAATGCCTCGACTTTCAAGCGAGGTTCGACTCAGACCTCGGTGGCCCGTGGACAGCCCTGTGAAAAAAGCCTAGTGGGAAAAGCCTCGTGGGAAAGCCTACAGAGAAAGCCACAGATCCTTGGATCCATGCAAAGGGAAGGTGACACTGCTGCTAAAGCTCGGGAGGAAAGCGCACGCGGCACGCCACACTCGAGACGAGGACTGACTCCCCTGGGAGACTCCAGAAGTACCCCAAGATCCATGTCAGAACTGGAGAGGAATCCTCAGGTTCCGGGCACCGACTCCACACAAGGTCTCAGGACCCGGCATTAGACGGGAGAGGAATCGCTAGAGGCCCACGAGCAACTCGCATGGGGACGGGCCTTTCCTGAGGGCACTAGAGAGGGTCCCTGAGGTCGCCCGTCGTAAGCGAGAGCACCTGCGGCAACTCGAGAAAATCCAGGAGGTTATCCCCTCCAGGAGAGATGAGGCCCATTTCCGCTGAGGAGTCTCGAGGCTTATCACACCTAAACTCTGGAACTTTCAAAGGGTCCTTCACACCCTTGCTGCAACTCAAGAAGTTCCCCGACATACCCGTCTCACTCGAGAGGAAAGCTCGAGAAGCCCGCCCTCATCCTTAGGAGTCCCTTTTCCGCTTCTAGCTCGAGAGGAGGGAT
>NW_017193326.1:0-9855 GCF_001704415.2 Capra hircus
AGGAATCCCGAGAGGCCCCCGAGCAACTCGCATGGGGACTGGCCTTTCCTGAGGCCACCAGAGCGGGTCCCTGAGGTCCCCGTCGTAAGTCGAGAGCACCTGCCGCAACTCGAGAAAATCCAGGAGGTTCTCCCCTCCAGGCGAGATGAGGCCCATTTCCGCTGAGGGGCTCGAGGCTAAAAACACCTAACCTCTGGAACTTCAAAAGGTCCTTCACACCCTTGCTGCAACTCAAGAAGTTCCCGACATACCCGTCTCCACTCGAGAGGAGCACGAGAGTCCGCCCACATCCAGAGGAGCCCGTTTCCGCTTCTAGCTCGAAGGAGGTCCTTTCCCTGCGTGGTCGGGAAAGAATTCCCGGCGTTCCCGTCGCATCTCAAGAGGAGGCGCTCTCCACAGGAAAGGCGAGAGGACTCCAGGGTCGTGCCACGATTCCCAGAGTCCCCAGATTCTCAGTCCATTCCAGGGAAACCTGTTTTCCCTGCACTGCCTTGACTTTCAAGCCGACGATCGACCTACACCACGGTGGCACGAGGGACAGCCCTGTGGAAAGCCTCGAGGTAAAGCCTCGTGGGAAAGCCTCGAGGGAAAGACACAGATCCCTTGATCCTCGCAAAGGGAAGCGTGACACTGCGGCTACAGCTCGGGAGGAAAGCCCACGTGCATGCCCCAACTCGAGACGAGGACTGACTCCCCTGGGGAGACTCCAGAAGTCCCCCAAGACCCATGTCATACGGGAGAGGAATCCTCAGGTTCCGGCACCAAATCCACACAAGGTCTTAGCACGGCATCGACAGGAGAGGAATCCCGAGAGGCCCCCGAGCAACTCGCATGTGGACTGGCCTTTTCTGAGGCCACCAGAGCGGGTCCCTGAGGTCCCCGTCGTAAGTCCAGAGCACCTGCCGCACTCGAGAAAACCAGGAGGTTCTCCCCTCCATTCTAGATGAGGCCCATTTCCGGTGAGGCGTCTCGAGGCTAATCACACCTAAATTCTGGAACTTCCAAAGGGTCCTTCACACCCTTGCTGCAACTCAAGAAGTTCCGCGACATACCCGTCTCCACTCGAGAGAAAGCACGATTGTCCCGCCCACATCCAGAGGAGCCCCGTTTCGCCTCCTAGCTCGAGAGGAGGGATCCTTTCCCTGCGTGGTCGGGAAAGAATTTCCGGCGTTCCCGTTGCATCTCAAGAGGAGCCGCTCACCACAGGAAAGGCGAGAGGAACTCCAGGGTCGTGCCACCATTCCCAGAGTCCCCCAGATGTCTCAGTCCATTCCAGGGAAAACTGTTTTCCCTGCACTGCCTCGACTTTCAAGCCGAAGATGCATTCACACCACGGTGGCACATGGGACAGCCCTGTGGGAAAGCCTCGTGGGAAAGCCTCGTGGAAAGCGTCGAGGGAAAGCCACAGATCCCTTGATCCACGCGAAGGGAAGCGTGACACTGCTGCTACAGCTCGGGAGGAAAGCGCACGTGCATGCCCCCACTCGAGAGGAGGACTGACTCCCTGGGGAGACTGCAGAAGTACCCCAAGATCCATGTCAGCACTGGAGAGGAATCCTCAGGTTCCGGCACCGATTCCACACAAGGTCTTAGGTCCGGCATCAAGGGGAGAGGAATCCCGAGAGGCACCCGAGCAACTCGCATGGGGACTGGCCTTTCCTGAGGCCACCAGAGCGGGTCCCTGAGGTCCCCGTCGTAAGTCGAGACCACCTGCCGCAACTCGAGAAAATCCAGGAGGTTCTCCCCTCCAGGCGAGATGAGGCCCATTTCCGCTGAGGGGGGCTCGAGGCTAATCACATCTAACCTCTGGAACTTCGAAAGGGTCCTTCACACCCTTGCTGCAACTCAAGAAGTTCCCCGACATACCCGTCTCCACTGGAGAGGAAGAACGAGAGTCCCGCTCACATACAAAGGAGCGCCGATTCCGCCTCCTAGCTCGAGAGGAGGGATCCTTTCCCTGCGTGGTCGGGAATGAATTCCCTGTGTTCCCCTTGCATCCCAAGTGGAGGCGCTCTCCACAGGAAAGGCGAGAGGAACTCCAGGGTCGTGCCACCATTCCCAGAGTCCCCCCAGATGTCTCAGTCCCATTCCAGGGACACCTGTTTTCCCTGCTCTGCCTCAGCTTTCAAGCCGAGGATCGACTCACAGCACGGTGGCACCTGGGACAGCCCTGCGGGAAAGCCACGTGGGAAAGCCGCATGGGAAAGCCTCGAGGGAAAGCCACAGATCCCTTGATCCACGCGAAGGAAGCGTGACACTGCTGTTACAGCTCGGGAGGAAAGCGCACGTGCATGCCCCCACTCGGAGCCGAGGACTGACTCCCCTGGGGAGACTCCAGTAGTACCCCAAGATCCATGTCAGCACTGGCAGAGGAATTCTCAGGTTCCGGCACCGACTCCACACAAGGTCTTAGGCCCCGGCATCGACGGGAGAGGAATCCGAGAGGCCCCCGAGCAACTCGCATGGGCACTGGCCTTTCCTGAGGCCACCAGAAGCGGGTCCCTGAGGTCCCCGTCGTAAGTCGAGACCACCTGCCACAACTCGTGAAAATCCAGGAGGTTCTCCCCTCCAGGGCGAGATGAGGACCATTTCCGCTGAGGGGGCGTCTCGAGGCTAATCACACCTAACCTCTGGAACTTCCAAAGGGTCCTTCACACCCTTTCTGCAACTCAAGAAGTTCCCCCGACATTACCCGTCTCCACTCGAGAGGAGCACGAGAGTCCCGCCCACATCCAGAGGAGCCCCGTTTCCGCCTGCTAGCTCGAGAGGTGGAATCCTTTCCCTGCGTGATCGGCAAAGAATTCCAAGCGTTCCATCGCATCTCAAGAGGAGGCGCTCTCCACAGGAAAGGCGAGAGGAACTCCAGGGTCGTGCCACCATTCCCAGAGTCCCCAAGATGTCTCAGTCCATTCCAGGGAAACCTGTTTTCCCTGCACTGCCCTCGACTTTCAAGCCGACGATCGAACTACACCACGGTGGCACGTGGGACAGCCCTGTGGGAAAGCCTCATGGGAAAGCCTCGATGGAAAGCCACAGATCCCTTGATCCACGCGAAGGGAAGCGTGACACTGCTGCTACAGCTCGGGAGGAAAGCGCACGTGCATGCCCCCATTCAAGACGAGGACTGACTCCCCTGGGGAGACTCAAGAAGTACCCCACGATCCATGTCAGCACTGGGAGAGGAATCCTCCGGTTCCGGCACCGACTCCACACAAGGTCTTAGGCCCCGGCATCGAAGGGAGAGGAATCCGGAGAGGCCCCCGAGCAACTCACATGGGGACTGGCCTTTCCTGAGGCCACCAGAGCGGGTCCCTGAAGTCCCCGTCGTAAGTCGAGAGCACCTGCTGCAATTCGAGGAAATCCAGGAGGTTCTCCCCTCCAGGCAAGATGAGGCCGATTTCCGCTGAGGCGTCTCGAGGCTAATCACACCTAACCTCTGGAACTTCCAAAGGGTCCTTCACACCCTTGATGCAACTCAAGAAGTTCCCCGACATACCCGTCTCCACTCGAGAGGAAGCACGAGAGTCCCGCCCACATCCAGAGGAGCCCGTTTCCGCTTCTGGCTCGAAAGGAGGGGTCCTCTCCCTGCGTGGTCGGGAAAGAATTCCCGGCGTTCCCGTCGCAACTCAAGAGGAGGCGCTTTCCACAGGAAAGGCGAGAGGGACTCCAGGGTCGTGCCACCATTCCCAGAGTCCGCCAGATTTCTCAGTCCATTCCAGGGAAACCTGTTTTCCCTGCACTGCCTCGACTTCAAGCCGAGGATCGACTCACACCACGGTGGCACGTGGGACAGACCTGTGGGAAAGCCTCATGGGAAAGCCTCATGGGAAAGCCTCGAGGGAAAGCCATAGATCGCTTGATCCACGAGAAGGGAAGCGTGACACTGCTGCTACAGCTCGGGAGGAAAGCGCACGTGCCTACCCCCACTCGAGACGAGGACTGACTCCCCTGGGGAGACACCAGAAGCCCCCAAGATCCATGTCAGCATTGGAGAGGAATCCTCAGGTTCCGACACCGACTCCACACAAGGTCTTAGGCCCCGGCATTGACGGGAGAGGAAACCCGAGAGGCCCCCGAGCAACTCGCATGGGGACTGGCCTTTCCTGAGGCCACCAGAGCGGGTCCCTGAGGTCCCCATCGTAAGTCGAGAGCACCTGCCGCCACTGAGAAAATCCAGGCGGTTCTCCCCTCCTGGCAACATGAGGACCATTTCCACTGAGGCGTCTCGAGGCTAATCACACCTAACCTCTGGAACTTCCAAAGGGTCCTTTACACCCTTGCTGCAAATCCAGAATTTCCGCCGACATAGCCGTCTCCACTCGAGAGGAAGCACGAGAGTCCCGCCCACATACAGAGGAGCACCGTTTCCGCCTCCTAGCTCGAGAGAAGGGATCCTTTCCCTGAGTGGTCGGGAAAGAATTCCCGGCGTTCCCGTCGCATCTCAAGAGGAGGCGCTCTCCACAGGAAAGTCGAGAGGAAAGTCCAGGGTCGTGCCACCATTCCCAGATTCGCCAGATGTCTCAGTCCATTCCAGGGAAACCTGTTTTCCGTGCACTGCGTTGACTTTCAAGCCATCGATCGACTCACACCACGGTGGCACGTGGGATAGCCCTGTGGGAAAGCCTCGTGGGAAAGCCACAGATCCCTTGATCCAGGCGAAGGGAAGCATGACACTGCTGCCACAGCTCCGGAGGTAAGCGCACGTGCATGCGCCCACTCAAACGAGGACTGACTCCCCTGGGGAGACTCCAGAAGTACCCCCAAGATCCATGTCAGCACTGCAGAAGAATCCTCAGGTTCCGGCACCGACTCCACACAAGGTCTTAGGCCCCGGCCTCGATGGTAGAGGAATCCCGAGAGGCCCCCGAGCAACTCGCATGTGGACTGGCCTTTCCTGAGGCCACCAGAGCGGGTCCCTGAGGTCCCCGTCGTAAGTCGAGAGCACCTGCCGCAACTCGAGAAAATCCAGGAGGTTCTCCCCTCCAGGCGAGATGAGGCCCATTTCCGCTGAAGCGTCTGGAGGCTAATCACACCTAACCTCTGGAACTTCCAAAGGGTCCTTCACACCCTTGCTGCCACTCAAGAAGTTCCCTGACATACCCGTCTCCTCTCGATAGGAAGCACGAGGGTCCCGCCCACATCCAGAGGAGCCCCTTTCCGCCTCGTAGCTCGAGATGTGGGATCCTTTCCCTGCTTCGTCGGGAAAGAATTCCCGGCGTTCCCGTCGCATCTCAAGTGGAGGCGCTCTCCACAGGAAATGCGAGAGGAACTCCAGAGTCGTGCCACCATTCCAAGAGTCCCCTAGATGTCTCAGTCCATTCCAGAGGAACCTGTTTTCCCTGCACTGCCTCGACTTTCACGCCGAGGTTCGACTCACACCTCGGCGGCATGTGGGACAGCCCTCTGGGATAGCCTCGTGGTAAAGCCTGGAGGAAAAGCCACAGATCACTTGATCCACGCGACCGGAAGCGTGACACTGCTGCTACAGCTCGGGAGGAAAGCGCACGTGCATGCCCCCATTCGAGACGAAGACTGACTTCCCTGGGGGGGCTCCAGAGCTACCCCAAGATCCATGTCAGCACTGTAGAGGAATCCTCAGGTTCCTGCCCCAACTCCTCGCAAGGTCTTTTTTTTTCTTTCCTTTTTACTCTTTTCTTTGCATTTATTTAAACACAGTTCTCAAAATTTTTGAGTGAAATTGGGCCTCCTTTGGTAAGCAAAGAACCTGAAATTAGTATTTAAAAAATGAACAGGCAAAGTCTTCAGATCATCCACAACACAGGTGTAGTGTTCCCTTCTTTTTTCTCAAAACTCTGAACCACCCAGTTTTTCCATATAGTCTTAAAAGCTAGGAGAACAAGAGTACATTTGTGGTGGAATATTATTTTCACTTGCTGATTACTAATTGAAATACCATTATCCCCTTCTAACAGCTTTAAGAAATAGCCTTTTTAAGGCATACATTGTGCAACTCATCTTATTCCCTGCTATGTATAATACAGATTACATAAAGGCTGTCAAAGTCACATTTATATAAGCATTAAGCATTTGCTGTATTGAAAGATCTTTAGTTTTTAACACTAGCAGTATAGAGTTACAGAGCGTAATTTTTATCACTTAACTGCAGGTATATTAAGTATGGTATGTTTCATGGACTCGAGGAAAACGGGCATTTTTTTCTTTAATTTACTACTGACAATCTAATCAGAACAGTTCTCCTAAGCATTGATATGTTAGAAAGAAAAGTAAAAACCAAACGTTATTGTTGCTTTTTGCCATTTGGTAGCATTTTACACACAGGCTTCAATCTTCAGAATACCCTGTATTCAGTAGAAAAACCATTTAAATGAAGTTCTGTACAATAGAAACTTCTCAGCAGTCAAAATTTTAGACTGTAAAAAAATACATGTAAAACATACTTTTCTGAAAACACTTAACTTTGAACAAAGCACCGAACTACACAAATGCAGAATGAAAACAGCATTTCAACTCCACCAAAAGTAGTCATCATAAAAGGTGTAAAAGTCACCTAACTTCACCAGGCACTGTTCACTTTTTAAACAGGAGACAATAAAAAATATTGTCCACAAACAATATCCCAACTCTAGGGCAGGTTTCAGAAAGTCTTCATCTTCATGCTTTAATAGCGATGAGGTGAGTATGATCGAGATCTGGAACGTGATCTGTATCCTCCACGACTATAGTAGGGAGAAGGTGACCGTCTTCTGTATTTCTGATCCCTGTCTTGAGCAGCTCTCCATCCTCCTCCTCCTCCTCCTCCTCCTCTGTACGATCTGCTGTAATAGTCCCGATCATCATAGCCTCGATCATATCCTCTGTCATAGTAATCTCGACGGCGTGAGCTGCCATAGGTAGGTCTCCCCATGTAAATTCCTGCTGTTGGAGTATGTGGTCTTTTCGTTATGGAGAAGTCAACTCTGATCCTACATCCATCAAGCTCCATTCCATTGGCACGCTCTTTTGCTTCCTTGGCATCATCTACATTTTCAAAGTATACAAAGGCAAATCCTCTTGAACGTCTAGACTGCTGGTCATATACAATAGATACATCAGCAATTGGGCCATATTTAGAGAACATTTCTCTTAGATCTCTTTCTGTAGTATACAAGCTCAATCCAAATACTCCAAGACAACAGTTAGGATCAGGATTTGCCCGATTCCCAACATGACGCCAGCGAGTAGACATGGGAGAATGACTGTGGCTATGCCGTCTTCGATAATCTCTGCTGTAAGATCTGCTACGAGATCTTCTATGGGACCGGGACCGAGATCGTGACCTTGTATAATGCCTCCGAGAACTTCTTCTGGATCTAGACCTAGATTCCGATCTGGACCTGGACTTTGATCTGGAACGCCTGGAATCTTCCTTGGAGCGAGACCTTGCAGGGGTATGACTTGCAGATTTTCCCAGATCCATGAGCACTTCCGCTTCTGGAAGCAGAACGGGATTCCCCCTCGCCGTAGTTCTCCTCGCCGCTGTCGCTCATGACTTTCACTGCTGTCGCCGCTCGAATGTGCTTCAATCGAAGCTGCCAACCTCTCGCACCTTCAGTGTAGAGGCTCCGCCGCAGCCTCACACCACACACCCGGTGCCCCAGGCACTGAGAACCGAAACGCTCCGCGCCGCCTCCGCTCGGGCTCTCCACACAAGGTCTTAGGCCCCGGCATCGACGTGAGAGGAATCCTGAGAGGCCCCCTAGCAACTCCCATGGGCACTGGCCTTTTCTGAGGCCACAGGAGCGGGTCCCTGAGGTCCCCATGCTAAGACGAGAGCACCTGCTCCAACTCAAGATAATCCAGGAGGTTCTCCCCTCCAGGCGAGATGAGGCCCATTTCCCCTGAGGCATCTCGAGGCTAATCACACCTAACCTCTGGAACTTCCAAAGGGTCTTTGACACCCCTGCGGCAAGTCAAGAAGATCACCGACATACCCGTCTCCACTCGAGATGAAGCACGAGGGTCCCACCCACATCCAGAGGAGCCCCGTTTCCGCCTCGTATCTAGAGAGGAGGGATCCTTTCCCTGCGTGGTCGGAAAGAATTCCTGGCGTTCCCGGTCGCATCTCAAGAGGAAGTGCTCTCCACAGGAAAGGCCAGAGGAACTCCAGGGTCGTGCCACCATTCCAAGAGTTCCCCAGATGTCTCAGTCCATTCCAGAGGAACCTGTTTTCCCTGCACTGCCATGACTTTCACGCCGGAGGATCGTCTCACACCAAGGTGGCATGTGGGACAGCCCTGTGGGAAAGCCTCATGGGAAAGCCTAGAGGGAAAGCCACAGATCCCTTGATCCACGCGACGGGAAGCGTGACACTGCTGCTACCGCTCAGGAGGAAAGCGCACGTGCATGCCCCCACTCGAGACGAGGACTGACTCCCCTGGGGAGACTCCAGAAGTACCACAAGATCCATGTCAGCACTGGAGAGGAATCTTCAGGTTCCAGCCCCGACTTCACACAAGGTCTTAGGCCCCGGCATCGACAGGAGAGGAATCCTGAGAGGCCCCCTAGAAACTTGAATGGGGACTGGCCTTTCCTGAGGCCACCAGAGCTGGCCCCTGAGGTCCCCGTCGTAAGTCGAGAGCACCTGCCGCAACTCGAGAAAATCCAGGAGGTTCTCCCCTCCAGGCGAGATGAGGCCCATTTCCACTGAGGTGTCTCGAGGCTAATCACACCTAACCTCTGGAACTTCCAAAAGGTACTTTACACCCTTGCTGCAACTCAAGAAGTTCCCCGACATACCCGTCTCCACTCGAGAATAAGCAAGATGGTCCCCCCTACATCCACAGGAGGCGCGTTTCCGCCTCGTCGCTCGAGATGAGGGATCCTTTCCTTCCGGGGACCAGCGTGAGGAATTCCGCCTATGGCAAAGGTCATGAGGAAGGAGGCTTGGCATGCCAAAGGCGTGATCAAGCCTCAGGTAACCCCCTGTTCCCGAGCATCGAACCCCAAAACCAGAGTCTGTTTTATGCTCTCACCTACACTTCTGACTTTACGGGGCTCTCCCCCATAACTGTTTCTCTCGGAGAAGAAGTAAACGTGCAGCTTCAAGGCAATAAATATTCTTGGGCATGACAAGAGTGTTTCAGCTTGCCGACTCCTCTGAAGGTTATCTAGCCCACCTTTATAGGTTTGTCCGGCCACATGTGATTGTTTACAGCCTCCCAACCTGAGAGGCATGAGATGTTTTAGACTTACTAAAGGCAAATTATTTTGGGGAGTTAGAAATTATTAGTATAGTTGGTTAGGAATTATATTGGTGAAGGGTTCTTCATTTGTTGTGTCAAAAATTGCTGCTAATTCCCTGCTCTGGGTGGGACAAGGATATTTTAGGTCAAACCTCTCTGCTGACAGACCAGCTTGTGTGACAGGATTATCCATACTGCTGCCACTAGGCACAAGATTGTTTACTGCCTCTCAACTGTAAACAGCACAGAGAGTTTTGGAGTATTTTGAGAGTCTTAATTAGCATAGGACTTTTTCTTCTTGTTGAGTCAATGATTGCCACCAGGCCTCCATATCCTTAGGCACTTGGGAATATATTAATCAATGTATTTGGAATATAGCAAAGGAAATATAGCAGTTTTTGATGTTAGCAATACTAGACTTTTTGAGTTAATGGATTTTCACTTTTGTAATAGATCACTGTACTTTGTTATATATCACTGTGTCCTTTCTATGTAAGAATGTAACTTTATCATATCTTAAGACTAAATAGATCTTAAGGGGAGAATTGATGAAAGGATTTTCATTTGTTAGGCTGATGTTTGCTGATAAATCTCCATGTTCCCTACCCCTGTATATAACTAGTATATAGGAGAAATAAGTATTAACCTAGGA